>NC_081559.1:5066920-5134148 GCF_022355385.1 Mustela nigripes | reverse complement strand
ATAAGAACATACTATGAGCAACTCTACGGCAATAAATTTGACAATCTGGAAGAAATGGATGCATTCCTAGAAACATGTTTGTTTGTTTTTTGTGGCTAGTTTTTCCACCTTGTCATTTTATCCATATAAGAATAGATGAATGAGAGTACAAAATACTAAAAGTGTGGCAAAGAGCCCATGATAGACACTAACCAAATCAGAAGAGACCCAAAACTGTTGGGGGGAGAAGAAAGGAGGAAAAATAAAAAATAAATGTTTTATACTGGTGAATAGAACAGAGCCACCTGCTTGATGTTGGGTGTATCCTGGTCTCCTAGAAGAAACAACATCCCCAATTTTTTTTATTTTTAATTTTTTTATAAACTATATAATATATATTTATCCCCTGGGGTACAGGTATGTGAATCGCCAGGTTTACACACTTCACAGCACTCACCATAGAATATCCCAAAATTTTTAAGAAATAAAAACTTATGTAGGAAGGACTAAAGAATCATAAGGGGAAAGCCATGAGTTCTATGTGCTGCATTCCCCTAGCTCTGGATTTCCACAGTTCTCAATGATTTAGAACTTAGTCTTGGCTGGATGTTCTTGCTGATCTTCTGGGGTAAGGGCCTCTTGCAGTGATTCTCAAATATCTTTGCCCAAGGCTGAATTGCACCACCCTTGGCAGGGGTCAGTTTAAGTAATCTGCCTAGGTTTGCTCTTGGTATCTTCTGTTCCCTGAATGCTTTCCATACAGCTTTGGAGAATGAAAATGAGGATGGCAGCCTCCTAATTTCCAGCCCATAGGAGTCAAGAGCTCAGGATCCCACTCCTCATTGCTCCCTCATAGAAAAGCAGTCAATCACACCTGTCTCCCTGGTGTCCAGCTGCACTTATGGTCACCTGGCCTGTAACTGAGTGTTTCTATCTCTGACGCACAGCCCCATTTGGAGTCTCCAAACCCAGAAGATTCCTGCCACACCCTCCTGTGCCACTCCTCCAGAAGAGGAAGAAGGAGAGTCTCTCCAGATCTGCCATTTGTGGGGTCGCTGCTCAAAGAGCAGCAGCCCAACTGTGCCTTGGATCATGGTTTAAGGTAGCCCTGAGCTAAGAGTGCACTGCTCAGCTCTGACTCTGTATCCAGCTTCCCTGCTCCAACACCTGGGAGCTCTGCCACACTCAGAAACCCCTGGTCTTTCTGTGACCCAAGAGATCCTGAGACCACACTGTCCACACAAGGGTTCCATCCCCCACTTATCTTCTGGATCAACATCCCTCAGTGGAGCAGACTTCTAAAAGTTCTGATTTTGTGCTCTGCTGCTCTCTCACTTACCAGGAGCTTACCCCTCCCCCTGGGGTCTAAGCTCCTGTGGCTTTGAATTCACTTCTCTGCATGTCCTACCTTCAGGAAAGTGGTCAATTTTCTGTTCCTAGAATTGCTGTTCTTCTCTTCTATCTCCTGTTAAGTTTGTAGGTGTTCAGAATGATTTGTTAACTATCTAGGTGAACTACTAGATATTTCAGTCTCCTTCTCCTCAGCCATCTTGCTTCCTTCTCCAAGAATTTCTGATTCAGCCTGATTGAGGCAAGGTCCAAGAATCTGTATTTCTGTATTTTTCTGTAAATAATGTATTATATTATTGTATTACATTGTATATTGTATTATAAGATATTCTGCAAATAATGTAATTTATTTTTATTTATTTTTTTAAGATTTTATTTATTTATTTGACAGAGAAAGATCACAAGTAGGCAGAGAGGCAGGCAGAGAGAGAGGAGGAAGCAGGCTCCCTGCTGAGCAGAGAGCCCAATGTGGGACTCGATCCCAGGATCCTGAGATCATGACCTGAGCCGAAGGCAGCAGCTTAACCCACTGAGCCACCCAGGTGCCCCTGTAATGTATTTTTATTTATGTATTATATGTAATGTATTATTTATTATAATAATGTAATACATTATATAATATATTGTATTGTAATATATAGCCTGTAAATAATGTAATGTATTATTTCTGTAAAAATCTGTATTCAGTAAAAGAAATTTGCTGACATTGTTGCTGATGAAGGTCCTGGAATTAAACATTGAGAAGATTTGAACAATGGTATGCCTTTTATTGATTGATCTGGTATTTTCAGATGTTCTTGTTTCTTCAAGTTGATATATTTCAGCAGTTTTGGAAAATTCTTTGTTATCATATTATCAAATGTTTCTTCTGCCCTATGCTCTTACCTCTACTTTTGGGACTCTAGATGTGTGGTGAAAATTTCTCATGATCTGTCTCTTCTGTTCTTTTTTTCTATTTTTTATTTGTACATTTTAGTTTACAAATTTTCTATTGATCTATCTTCTAATTAATCATCTTGTGATATGATAGCTCAGATCTTTTCTTAAGCTTATCTTTTACTTTATAATTTTCAATGTTATTATTTTCCTATTTAAAGAAAATCACCAATTTTTAAAATTTTAATTATGCACTAACATTTTCAATCTCTTCAATTTGGTCATTATTTTTTATGTTGGAACTTAAATTGGGATATTTCTAGTCCTCTTTATCTAACTTCAGTACTTTTATCACACTGTCTATGGCTATTGCACATGTGTGAATATATGCTTTTCTTTTTTGTCTTCAGTCAGATCTTTTGATGTGCTTCCACCAAAAGAAAGAGTAAGACAGAGCATCACTTCTGTGGCAATCCTGCCAAATATGCACAATCTATTATGAATAATTATGAGAAAACTTTAAACTAAAGAATATTGTGGGCAGTCAACAAATTAAACAGCTTCTAGGGCCACCTGGGAGGCTCAGTCAGTTAGATGTCTGCCTTCAGCTCAGGTCATGATCCTGGAGTCCTGGATCAAGTCCTACATTTGGCTCCCTGCTCAGTGGGCATCTGCTTTACCCTGTCCTCTCCCCTACTCACTTCTGTTTCTCTCTCACTCACTCTCTCAAATAAATAAATAAAATCTTTAAAAAAAAAAATAAAAACTTCTACCCTCACATTGAGGGAACTAAACTGTTTCAGATAAATGAGATAAAGAAACACAATAATGAAAAGCAGTGAATTACTTATGTAAATTTGAGTCATTATAGCATATTCTCTAGTAACACTTGTTGGGATTTGATTGAGATTTCACTTAATCTACAAATACATCTTAAGAAATTTTTGACATTTAGCATATTGAGAGACCTCATTAGAAAATATAGAATACATACCTAGACATATGATTTTGTGCTTGTTCTCTGGTTTTTCTTAATTCTTTTCTCCATATATTTCCCTTATATTATTTTTATTTCAAATATTTTATATTTTTTGTTTATGAATGGAATTCACTTATATTAATTAAATATTACTATGTGTATATAAAAGCTATTGATTTACTTTTTTAAAATTCAAAATGGTCACACTTTGCCTTTTGTTTAAAAACAAATTCACAGGAAAATAAGTAAAATCATTAATCATTTTTTTTATCTTAATCTTTAAACTCAAATAAGTAATTATTGCCATACATTTTACAGTGTGGCAAATTAGAAACACTGCAAAATGTCTAAATTCATAAATATTATACAATATTAATGGAGCTTAAATTATTTTCATGTGTATAAATAGGAAGATATTATTGAAAACAGAATATTAATGATAGAAAAGTTACTCCTAAAATGATTTTCTTCTTTATATCAATATCTGTGTTATATAAAAGTTCTTAATTTTGTAGAACAAATACATGAAGTGTTATTATTTTTCCTCTAATCACTACTTTTACCCTTCTCTGTTCTAAGCAATATTCTGAGCAGTTTCTTAAACCTGTGGTTACATCTGATTATTAAAACAGAAATCGCTTTATTTTAAACTGTTCTCATATTTCTGAAAGAGCTTCAAAATCCCTCTTGCAAAGAAGGCTGAAATTATGTCAGTGCCCTGTTAGGGTGTGTTGGGTGGGGAGAGGAAGGATGAACAAGAAAGAGAATATGGCTGGCAATAGGATATCTCTCCTGTTATTTTCAAGGCTTACATTATGCCCTTCAATGTTAGAGGGCAGAAACAGGAAGAGGAAAAAGGAACAAGGGTCTTTCTTTTTCATCAGTCTGACTTATCTAGAGGTAGTATCTACTGTGACAGTTTGCAGAGCTGTGAGATACAAGGTCTTTTCAAGACGATTTAACAGGTTTGTTGAAGTAGTGCTCAGCTTCAACCTCTACCCTTCTATTACAAGGATCTTCTTATACACCAGCAGCCAACTCTGCCATTCTAGTAGAGTATTTCTTTGTTTGATAGATATCCTCACGGGCCCTGTCCCCTCTTATGCTTCTAACCTCATTTTCTAATCTCATTCTCCTTCAGTAAGAGCCATAAGGGCCAATGATCACTTAGCACCATCTAATAATTTCAGAGAAGTAAGGTGTGGTTGTTCTTCATTATTCTTTATTCTAGACATACTATTTACGATCCTTTCTCACTATGTTGCTATTGCTATTAACTATACTACCAACCATGCTATTTTCATAAAGCTTTAAATGGTGATTTCGTCCATGCAAACACGTATTTTAGAGGATATTAACCTTGCTCTTCCAGTATCTCTTACAGAAGAATCACTTAGGAAGAATGGCAGAATAAGAACTTCTATAAATTACTCAACCATAAAAGCATTGAGAACAGTGGCAAATATTCTAAAACTCAACTTTTTATACAACTCTGAATCTTAACTAAGACTTGCAACTATTCAAGGAGGGATTATAAGAAATTGGCTGAACCTTGGTTTTTAAAAGAAAGTGAGACTTGTGATATTTTTCTTGTTCCATTTCCATCTCTCTCTCCTTAGCTGTCTGGTACCCTTGGAACCAGCAACCTCACAATCAGGGTAAGTATGAAAACCAGCAACCTAAGGGCCACAAGAGGGCAAAAAAATTGGCTCAAAGCTCCTGTCAAGGTCCTATCCTCAGAGACTTGTCACTATTTGATCTGTTTAGCAGCTTCCTTAAAAGCCTCATTCACAAGGCTTTTCTTTACTTAACCTAACTCAGAGTTCACAGAGAGAGAAAAACCATTCCCCACAGCACATTTATGAAAAAGAAAGTAGCTGTTTACATTGCAGCTATATCAGTGGAGGAAACAAGAGGCTCACCAAAAATCTTAAGAAGAAAATATTGGAAGTGAGATGTCCATGTTGGGCTTTAGAAACCTCTTGACATGTTTTTGGGAATCTAGAACATTATATACATATACAGGTAAAGGTGCGTACTCAGGAAAATCATGAGAAATGTCTCATTTTTGCTGCCTGCTTACTCTGAGATCCTAGGAAAGCAGGGAGTAAAGGCTCTAAACTGCCAGATCACTGAAGACGTGCCACATACACACAGAACTCAACAGAGGATAGGGCAATGTATTAAAGGAAACCTCTGTACAATCAACAACTGACCTTTGACCTAACTGAGCAGGAACTTCAGTGGTCACATATGATAAAAAATATAGATTTTATAAAAGTAGTCCAAGAAAGTCACAAAATAAACAAACAGCAATAACAACAATAACCAGCAACAACAAACCAAAGAATGGACTGATTTTAATAGTTCCCATGTTATGTTATTTTAAATCTCTAGATTTCAATGAAAACAGTTATAACATGATAAATGACATAATAAATAATACATAAAATAGCATAGTAAATAATACATAAAATAACATAATAAAAACATATAAAGAAACAGTAATAAATAGCTCATGCACAGAAAAAAATGATATAGCAGTCAACAGAAACTATCCATGACAAAGTAAAAATGTCACTTATTAGACACAGGTCTGAAATCAGCTACCTTAAATATATTCCAACTAAAATAAATTATGTCTAATAAACTAATGGCAAGTGTGAAAATAATATCTCATCAAATGCACAATGCAAAAAAAAGAAAGAGATAAATTAATAAACTGCTCAAAGAGGAATTCTGGCAGCAAAAAAGAAATTCACTAGAAGAGCTCAACAACAGATCTGACAGTATGATCAACTAGTAAATTCAAAGATAGCTTAAGATTTTTCCAGTCTGAAGAAAAAAAGTAAAAAAGAACAGGTAAAAATAAAAAGATCATCAGAGATCTGAGGTAAACCATCAAACTTACCAATAGATGCATAATGGAGGGTCCAGAGGAGAGAAGAGAAGAAAAATAGGCATGAAAAATATTTTAAGAACTTTTGTGTAAAACCATCCCAAATTTGGGGCACCTAGGCGTCTCAGTGGGTTAAGCCTCTGCCTTCCACTCGGGTCATGATCTCAAAGTCCTGGGATCGAGTCTCACATCGGGCTCCCTGTTCAGCAGGAAGCCTGCTTCCCCCTTTCTCTCTGCCTGCCTCTCTGCCTACTTGTGATCTCTCTCTCTCTCTGTCAAATAAATAAATAAAATTATTTTTTTAAATCCCAAATTTGATTTTTAAAAATTTATCTATACATCTATGGAGCTTAATGAATTCCAGATAGAAGAAATTCAGAGATCCCTGCCAAGAAACTTCATAATCAAGCCACTGAAAGATATAAACAAAAAATTTCAAAAGCAAAAAAAATTTATTATAGTACAAAAGATTCCTTAATAAGATTTATAGCTGACTTCTTTTCAGAAATCATAAGGCCAGAAAACAGTGTAGTGACACATCCAAAGTGCTGAAAGAAAAATACTATCAGTTAAGAATTCTATATCCAAGGGATACCTGAGAGGCTCAGTTGGCTAAGCATCTACCTTTGGCTGGGGTCGTGATCCCAGGATCTTGGGATCCAGCCCCAGTTGGGCTCCTTGCTCAGCAGGGAATCCACTTCTCCCTCAGCTTGCCACTACTCTTGCTCATTTTCCCTCTCTTTCTCTCAAGTAAATAAATTAAATCATAAAAAAAATTATATATCCAGAAAAACTATCTTCAAACATGAGGAGAAATTAAGAGATTCCCAAATAAAGAAAAATGGAGATATTTTGTCACTAGCGAGTAACCATACAAAAAAACAGGGCTGGGAGAGCCCTTTGAGACGAAATGAAAAGACCCTAAACAGCAGCACCTCAAGATTTTTGAAGAGACAAAAAAAAAAAAAAAAAAACCTACTGGTAAATGTATGTAACTACATAGTGAGTATAAAAGACTTCATTCGTATGTTTTGTGACTCCTGTTCTCCTATCTGACTTGAAAGACAGTTTTAATAAAATTATAAAGCTATATTGATGGGTTTATAATAAAGTTATAATGTGTATTAAAATAATAACATAAAGATGTAATTGGTAAAGAATGAGGGTGTACCAGTAAAAAGTTTTTATAAACCATGGAAATTTAACTAGTATTAATATAAAACTAAAATTTTTAAGGTGAGTAACCCAAGAGCAACCATTAAGAAAATTAATTAAAAATAGATAGTAAAAGAGGGACACATGGGCGGCTCAGTCAGTTAAGCATCTGACTCTTGATTTCAGCTTAGGTCATGATCTCGGGGTCATGGGATAGAGCCCCAAGTCAGGATCTGTGCTCAGCCAGGAGTCTGCTGGATATTCCTTCTCTCTCTTTCTCCTTCTCTCTCTCTCTCCCTCTGCCCCTCCCCAAGCTCATGTGCATGGGCACGCTCTCTCTTTCTAAAATAAATAAATAAATTACCATACACACACACACGCACACACACACATAAATTTTGGAATACCAAAGAAGCTGCTCTTATTAAGGCTCAGGAGAAACTTGTTAATCAGAATCTAGCCTATTGAGGTATATCAGAAGTTAACTGGTATGGGCATAGGGAAATTAATCAATTAATTATTTAATTATTTGATTATTAATTAATAATTAATAACTCCAGCCCCCTTTAGCTATTCTGTCCTACCTAAGCAGAGGGGGTTGAGGGGTGGGTGAGAAACACCTGTGAAGTTTACAAGCCACCAGCCTAGGTTCTTTAAAACACTGAGATCTGACTATGGATCTATAGAATGCTTCCTATCACCCTACACCTCACATCAAATTACTAAAGACTTATTTATAACAGTTCTTTTTACTTGTACATCATGTCTTACTATCAAGAAAAAAAATTACAAAGTATATCAAAAGGCAAAAACAAAGAAACAGACAAAAAGAAAACCAAGAAGAGCAGAATATCCAAAGATTGTGAGACAACTAAAAAAGGTATAATATAACATATATTTTTGTTATATCATATTTTATAACATAAGTAAAAAAGAGAATAGAGAAGAAATATTTAACATAATAATGACTGAGAATTTCCCCAAATTAATATCAGACACCAAGCTGCAGTCTTGGGGACCTCAGAGAATACCAAGCATCATAAATGCAAAAATAATGACACCTAGCCATATTATTTTCAAATTACAGAAAATAAAAAACAAACAAAATTTCTGAAAGAAGCCAGATGAACATAATACCAAGGAACAAAGATAAAAATTATATTCTACTTCTCCTTAGAAACCATGCAAGCAGGGAGTGGAATGACGTATATCAAATGTTGAAAGGAAAAAAAAAAAACTAGATTTTTGTATATGGAATGATTTTCAGAAGTGAAGGAGAAATAAAGACTTTATCAAATAAAAATTGAAAGAATTTATTGCCAGTAGACCTACCTTTCAAGAGACGTTTTAAAGATTTCTTTAGAGACAAGGAAAATAATTCCAGAAACTAGTTTTTACATAAGGGAAAAAATAAAAGGGTTTTGAAAAGGAGTAAGTAAAGATAAAACAAAAACTTTAATTTTTCTTATTCTTAATTGACCTTACTGATAACAGTTTGTTCAAAATAAAAGCAACACTATATCCAATATGTATGTTTATGTATGTACCCTATGTGTGTGCATGTATATTTATATGTTTAGGTATGTTTATATATGAAAAAGTGAATGACAGCAATGATACAAGGGACATGGGGAAAGAATTAGGATTATATTGTGTTTATAGTGTTCTTATACCCATGAGCAGTAGCAGTAGCAGTAGCAGTAGATTAGTGCTTAGATTAGTTTAAATGTATAGTGCAAACTCTAAAGCAACCACCAAAGAAAGTAAAAAAATAAATAAATAAAAATAAAAAAGAAAAGTATAAGTGACTTACTAGGGAAGAAGAGAAAATGGAATCATATAAAGAGTCAACTAAAACCAGAAATTCAGGAAAAGATTGGAAGACAAAAATAAGAACAGAGAACAGAGAGAAAACAGTAATAAATGTGTTGTATATTAATCCAGCTCTATCAATAATCACATTAAATCCCAAAGGTTTAAATGCATCAATTAAAAGAGATTGTCAGGGTGGATAAAAAACACAACCTGACTATGTATGTCTATAAGAAACCCATTTTACATATAAAGAAAGAAGAAGACTAAAAATAAATAGAAGGAGAAAAATATGCCATCCTACCATTAATCAAATGAAAAGAATAGCTATATTATTTCTAATAAAGTAGTAGACATCAAATACTTAGGTATAAGTCTAATAAAATATGTAGAAGATTTATGTGTGGAAAACTATAAAGGTCTGAATTAAATAAAAAAACTGAAATGAAAATATTCATGGATGGAAAAAATATTGTCAAGATGTCAGTTCTTCCCAGCTTGATCTACAGATTCAGTGCAATCCAATTAAAATTCCAGCAAGTAGGGTTTTTTTTAGATATTAACAAACAGATTTTGAAGTTTATATGAAGAAAGAAAACCTCAGAATATCCCACTCAATATTTAAGAAGAACAGCAAAGCTGGGAGATTGACACTACCTGACTTTGTGTCTTACTATAAAGCTACAATTATGAAGACAATTATTGTGGTATTGGTAAAAGAATAGCCAATTAGATAAATAGAATGGCAAAGGAAGCCTCAAAATAGACCCCTTTAAATACAGTATACTAATCTTTGACAAAAAAATAAAGGCTGTACAATTGAACAAAGATATTCTCTTCAGTAAATGGTGCTGGAAGAACTGGATATCCTATTAATATTAATATTAATAAATAATTCAGGCACAGATCTTACACACTTCACACAAAATAACTCAAAATGCATCATGGACTTAAATGTAAAAAATAAATTCATACAACTTCTGGAAGATAACACAGGAGAAAACCAAGATGTCTTGGGTATTGTAATGTCTTTTCAAATACAGCACCACAATGCAATCTGTGTAATAAAGAGTGATGAGCTGGACTTCAGTAACACTGAAAATACCGACTCTGCAAAAGACAATGTCAAGAGAATGAGAAGATAAGCCACTGACTGGGACAAAATATTTGCAAGACACATCTGACAAAGCATCTTTATCCAGAATATTAAAAATCTCTTAAAATTTAATAATAAGAAAACAGTCCAGTTAATAATGGGTCAAAGTCCTTAGCAAGCACTTGACCAAAGACGACAAATAAACATAAAAAGATGCTCCATATGATATGTCACATTAGAAAAAAATGAGCTCCCATTCCATATCTACTAGAATGGCCTAAATTCAGAACACTTGCAATAACAAATGCCGAGGAGAAGCTGGAGCAACAGAGCTCACTCATTCCTCCTGGAAACAAACACAACATGATAAACTGGTTTTGAAAGCCATTGCGTGATTTCCCACAAAACTAGCCGTCCTTTAACTCTTTTATCCAGCAATTGTCCCCTTGGTATTATCCACCTTAAGACTTGCACACTTGCTTCTTGAAGGTTGATTTACATTTGCTAAGACTGGGGCACAGTAAGATGTCCTGCAAGAGGTGAATGAGAAAACAAGCAGGGCTGCACCCAGACAACGGAGTATTGTTCAGCATGAGGGAGGGAGGGAGGGAGGGAAGACTATCAAGCCATGATAAGGTAAGAAAACTTCAAATTACCAAGGGAGAGAAGCAATTGCTTTCCTTTCCAATTGTTAAAGGAAAGAAGCCAACCTGAGAAGGCTGATTCCACCTATAGAGCCTTCCGGAAGAGACGAAGCTATGAAGTCAGACACGAGTTGACAGGAGTTGGGGTGTGGGGAGGGATGAAGAGGTGGAGCACAGAGGATCTTTAGGGCAAAATATTCTGTGTGGAACTCCAATGGTGGATACATGTCATTATGTATTAGTCGAAACCCACAGGACGTCCACCACCAAAGGTGAACCGTAATGTGTTATATGGACTTCGGTGTCAAGGCAGGTTTATCAATGGTAACATATGTAATGCTCTGTTTGGGGTGTTAATAATGGGACTCATTATGCATGTATGGGGCAGGGGATAGATGGTAAGTCTCTGGACCTTCTTCTTAACGTTTCTATTAACCTAAATCTGTTTTTAAGAATTTTAAATCTGGGGTGCCTGGTGGCTCAGTCAGTTAACTGTCTACCTGTGGCTCAGGTTGTGATCCCAGGGTTCTGGGATTAAGCCCACATCCGACTCTCTGCTCAGGAGGGAACCCGCTTCTCCCTCTCCCTCTGCCTGCTGCTCCCTCTGCTTGTGCTTCCCCACTCCCTTTGTCAAATGAATAAATAAAATCTTTAAAAACTTTAAATTTAAAAATTTAGTGGTTCTAAAAATTGCTATGATAAAAGTAAAATTTTTGGTTTTATACCTGCAACATTGCTATCATTTTTATTTTTATTTTTTCCTCCTTTTCCTTTTTCTCAATTAAATAATTTTTTAAATTATTTCTTTTTGTTTTCACAACATCAGCTGTTTAACTCTATCTTCTGTTATAATTATTTCAGTGGTTATCCTAGGACATTGCTGAACCGAGTGGTTCAAATGTGATCTAGCAAAACCCTGAACATAGCTGTTTTAAAACTAAGTTATGCCTTAGTTTTCTGGGCCAAATTAAAATGATATATTGAAGAAATTTAAATTGGAATAAGGTCTTATAATATTTGACTTTTAATAGAGATAAGAGTCTAGCTTAGCTATGACTTACAACTATATATATATATACATATATGACTTGCAACCATAAATATATATATATTATAGTCAGCCTTTTAATTCAATTTAATAAAATCTTGAGAATGTTCCATTGTTCATGTTAAGATTTCTATTTTCACATTGTCATACCAGAAGGGGTTAATGTTCACATATTCATAGGATCCTATCCTTCTATGTCATCCCTCTTTTCTAAGTATTTTGTGAAACACCAGATCTGAATTTTACACATTTCTATATACATTTATCTCTATGTTAAAATTTTAAAGACTACATAATAAAAAAATCTCTTCTGATTAAAAAATTAAAATCTTTAAAACGTGCAAATTTGTGTACATTTTTAATCTACTTTCTTTTATATTATTCCCAGTGTCTTTAAAATAATTCCCTTTTCCCCCCCTCTCTCTGAAAGTAATCCTGATTGTAGTCATTTTGGAAAGAATACCAATGTATATCTAGGTTTTTGGTAACTAGGGAGTAAATGGAGGATTTGTCTGTTCTTTAATTATAGCATAGTAGCAATTACAGTGAGTCCAATTCACTTTCCAGGAAACTTAAGCAAAGGTTAATTTTAATGAGAATCTAAATCTTGCCTAATTTTTCAAATTCCCTTCTTCAACTTATGTGTCTCTGTTTAAATTCCTAAGGAAATATTGCCTTTTAAGTACTCTAGAATACCTTTAAGACTGTTTCTTTAGAAAGCTGCCTACATTCTAATTTTATGGCTAATTTATTTCTCATATAAACTTCAAGGTTTAGAATATAAGGATCCATTTTCTCCTGATTTGTGTGTTTACTCCTATTAATGATAATAGAAGTCTTAATTTGTACTCTGTGATTATATGCACTTGGTCCTGAACTCATTAACAAGTATTTGTAACATGAATTACACACAAACAAAGATATAATGAGCACAGTGTTTCCAAATTGTTCAATTTTTTGCAACTCAAACTTGAGGTTGAAAAAAATGAAACTGTTTAATTCCAAATTGTAATAATGTTCAATGTTGTGCTGGTCAAATTATCTTAATTCGTTCTCTAAAATCAGATTTGAAATACTATCATATAAAAAAGAATGTGCATTAAAGCATTTAAAATTCTATCAAATGTAGGATGTGACAATATGGAGGGGTAATTCTACTTTTCAAATTGTGTGCACGTAGCTAAAAACATTTTGCAAGTATCTATTATATCATTAATGGTATAATTAAAATTACTTAAAATATATTTTAATCATACATATCTCAGCAAGCAGATTCCTAAACAAATATATTTGGTTCATCCAATTTAGGGCACGATTAAGTGATGACTAAAATGTTTTCTTTGTAATGTGATGCAAAACCACATACATTTCCAGATCCTTATTAGAGTTTAGTATCTAAAATTTGAAAAAACAAATAGTTTTTATTCCTGATGCATTTCCATTTATCTTCCTATTACATTTATAAAGTGATCATATAATAGTGGGTATATATATATGTAATGTATTTAAATATATTTATGCAGTTTATGTATGTTACATATACACATGTTTATGCATACTATTATATGTTCTATTTGTATATTACATACACATATGTGTGTGTATAATACACACACACATATATAGCTATACACACACAGACATACACATTGGTTTTCATATTTCTTTAAAGTATCTTGGGGAGGGAATGTGTTGTAATGAGTACTGGGGATCATATAAGACTGATGGATCACACATCCATACCCCTGAAACAAATAATGTATTATAACATATTATATGTATTATAATAATGAAATAAATAATGTATTATATATTACATTATATGTTATCATGTATATATTTATATAATGCATTATATATTAATTATATACTAATTAATTTAATTTAATTTAAAAGTAAATAAAGTAACTATACTAAAAATAAATTTGGATAATGGTCATTGGGAAAATTTGAATGGAGCCTACCTTATTCAATAGACTTTTAATACTGTTTCTCAAAAATGAAATTATAACATTAAAAAGTTTTAATAATTTCATATTTAATAATTTTCATATTTAAAGTGTACATTCTGGTGCTCGCTTCGGCAGCACATATACTAAAGTGTACATTCTGGTAATTTGATATTTGTACACATGTGAAAAATTTCCTCTATTGAGTTAATTAATACATCAATCACCTCACATACTTTTTTCTTAATGACACCCCTGAAGTTCTACTCTGTAAGCAAATTTAAATTACATAAGATGATCAACTATAGTCACCATGTTATATTCTAGATCCTCAGATTTTACTCATCTTATAATTAAAAGTTCACACCTTTGTACCAATCTGTCCCTATTTCCCCTCTCCACAGACCCTAGGCAACTACTGTGTACTCTCTAATACTATAAATTTGACTTTTTTAAAAAGACAAGTAGAGGGGCACCTGGGTGGCTCAGTGGGTTAAGCCGCTGCCTTTGGCTCAGGTCATGATCTCAGGGTTCTGGGATCAAGTCCTGCATTGGGCTCTCTGCTTGGCGGGGGAGCCTGCTTCCTCCCTCTCTCTCTCTGCCTGCCTCTCTGCCTACTTGTGATCTCTCTCTGTCAAATAGATAAATAAAATCTAAAAAAAAAAAAAAAAAAGGCAAGTAGCTTCCACATGTAAGTGATACTATGTAATATGTATCTTTCTCTGCCTACCTTATCTCACTCAGCATCAGACCCTTCAGGTTTACCAATGTTGTCATAAGTGGTTGGATTCCTTTCTTTTTTAAGGCTGTAATATATTTCCGTGTGTGTGTGTGTATTTGTCTGTGTGTCTGTTTGAGTATATCATATTTTCTTTATCCATTTATCTATCAATTCAACTAATCTATGACAAAGAAAGCAAGAATATACAATGGGGAAAAGATGGCCTCTTTAACAAATTGTACTGGACAGCTATAAGCAAAATAATGAAACTGGACCACATTCCTACACCTTTCATAAAACAAGCTCAAAATGGATTACAGATCTAAACATGGGACCTGAAGCCCTGTAACTCCTAGAAAACATAAGCAGTAATTTCTTTGACATCAGTCATAGAAATATTTTTCTACATATGTCTCCTTAGACAAGGAAAACACAAGCAAAAATAAACTATTAGGGGGAGGAGGAGCAAGATGGTAAATGAGTAGACCACCTAAATTTCATTGGGTGCCAGGAATTCAGCTAGATAGTTATCAAACCACTCTGAACATCTATAAACTCAGCAGGAGATCGAAGAAAATAGCGGAAATTCTATGAACAGAAAAGTGACCACTTTCTGGAAGGTAGGACATGTGGAGCAGTGAACCCAAAGCAATAGACCACGGGAGGAGGGGCCAGGTCCCGGCAAGTGATAGAGCAGCAGAGCACAAAATAGGAACTTTTAGATGTCTGCTCCACTGAGGGACATCACTCCAGAGGCTAAGTGGGGAGTGGAGCTGGAGCCCTTGCTAGGACAGTGTGGTCTCAGGCGCTTGGGGTCACAAAAAGACTGGGGGTGCCTGAGTGTGCCATACCTCCCAGGTATCAAAGCAGGGAAGCTGCTGCAAAGATAGAGCTGAGGAGTGAGCTCTTGGCTTGGGGTTACCATAAGCCATGATCCCAAGCACAGTTGGGTCACTGCTATTTGAGCAGGGACTCCCTTAAGTGTGAGATCCAGGGAGACACCCTCCTTCCTCCATTGGAAAATGTGGCACAGGACCACAATGTAGAAATATGCTGGGTTTGGAGATCCAAATGGGGAAGAATGCCAGAGATAGAAACACTTGGTCACAGGCTGTGTGAGCTCAGAGTGTGGTTGGAGACCAGGGAGACAGGTGTGATTGACAGCTTTTCTCTGAGGATGCACTAAGAGGGGAGCTCCTAGCTCTCAGCTCCTCCAGGACAAGAGATTGTGAGGCCTCCATCTTCATTAACATCCTCCAAAGCTGTAGAGAGCACTTTCAGGAAACAAAAGCTACTGAGAGCAAAACTGAGAAGATTACTTAGCCAGGCCCCTGGCAAGGGTGGTGCAATTCTGCCTCGACAAAAACATTTGAGATTCACTGTAACAAGCACCTCCCCAGAAGATCAGCAAGAATATCCAGCCAAGACCAAGCTCACAGATCATTGAGAACTGCAAAACTCCAGAGCTAGGAGAATACAACACATAGAATTCATGTTTTGTTTTCTCATGATTATTCAGTCATTCAAAGTTAAATTTTTTAAATTTTATTTCTTTCTAATTCTATTTAAAAAAAGAATTTTCCTCTTTCCTATTTTAGCCTATTTTAACAATACTTTTTTAAAAATCCTTTTTAAATTTTTATCTTTACATTCATATTCCATCACTTCATCATGTTTATCATTATTTTTGTGTATATTTAAGTTTTCCTTTATTTAAAATTTTGGAAGGTAGTTTCTTCTAACAGATGAAAATACACACAAAAACAAGTGTGTAGCTCTTTTCTAGTCACCAGTCTAATCATATAAAATGTGTGTGTGTGTGTGTGTGTGTGTGTGTGTATTTATTTATTTATTTATCCCCCCCC
The DNA here is from genome assembly GCF_022355385.1 of Mustela nigripes. Taxonomy (NCBI): domain Eukaryota; kingdom Metazoa; phylum Chordata; class Mammalia; order Carnivora; family Mustelidae; genus Mustela; species Mustela nigripes. The sequence continues at coordinate 5,117,775 of NC_081559.1, read as the reverse complement.
CCCCGACTGTCCCCCCAGTTTCAGGTCTCTTCTGATTTGATTAGTGTACATTTTTCTGGGGTTGTTGCTAACCTTTTAATATTTTGTTCTCTCATTCATCTATTCTCTGGATAAAATGATGAGGTGGGAAAACTAACCTCAACAAAAAAGAACAAGAGGCAATACGGATGGCTAGGGACCTAATCAATATAGACATTAGTAAGATGTCAGAACTAAAGTTCAGAATGATGATTATAAAGATGCTAGCCAGGTTTGAAAAAAGCATAGAAAATACTAGAGAATCCCTGTCTGGAGAAATAAAATCCCTTTCTGGAGAAATGAGAACTAAAATCTTAACCAAGTTGAAAGAAAAAAAGCTATTAATGAGGTACAATAAAAAATGGAAGCTCTTACTGCTAGGATAAATGAGGAAGAAGAGAGAATTAGTGATATATAGAAGACCACGTGATGGAGAATAAAGAAGCTGAAGAAAAGAGAGATAAACAACTACTGGATCACAAGGGGAGAATCTGAGAGATAAGTTATACCATAAAATGAAAGAATATTAGAATAATTGGGATCCCAGAAGAATAGAGGACAGAATGTATATTGGAGCAAATTATAGCAATCCTATAATTTCCCTTCCCTAATTTGGGGAAGCAAACTAGCATCAAAATCCAGGAGACACAGAAATCACCCTCAAAATCAGTAAAAATAGGTCCACACTCCATCATCTAATAGTAAACTTACAAGTCTCAGAGACAATGAGAAAATCCTGAAAGTATCTCAGGACAAGAGCTCCATAATATACAATGGTAGAGATATTAGATTGGCAGCAGACCTGTCAACAGAGACCTGGCAGACCAGAAAGGACTGGCATGTTACATTCAGAGCAGTAAACGAGAAAAATATGCAGTGAAGAATACTATATCCAGCTAGGCTGTCATTGAAAATAGAAGGAGAGATAAAAAGTTTCCAGGACAAAAACAAAAACAAACAAACAAAACCCTAAAGGAATTTGCAAACACCAAACCAGCCCTATAGGAAATATTGGAAGGGGTCCTCAAAACAAAGAGAGAGCCTAAAAGTAACAGACCAGAAAGGAACAGAGACAATATACAGTAACAGTCACTTTACAGGCAATACAATGGCACTAAATTCATATATTTTAATACTTACTCTGAATGTAAATGGGTTAAATGTCTCAATCAAAAGACAAAGGGTATTATATTAATAAAACAAACAAACAAACAAAAACCCAAGACTCATCAATATTCTGTCTGCAATAAACTCATTTTAGATCCAAAGACACCTCCAGATTTAAAAGATTTAAAGTGAGGGGGTGGAAAACCATGCTGACAGGCATCAAAAGAAAGTTGGAGTGGCAAACCTTATATCACAGAAATTAGATTTTAACCCAAAGACTATAACAAGAGATGAGGAAGGACACTATCATACTTAAAGGAGCTGTCCAACAAGAAGACCTAACAATTTTAAATGTCTATGCCCCTAACATGGGAGCAGCCAATTATATAAACCAGTTAATAACAAAACAAAAGAAACAGATCAACAATAATACAGTGATAGTAGGGAAAATTAACAACCCCCTCACTGAAATGGACAGATCATCTAAGCAAAAGATCAACAAGGAAATAAAGGCTTTAAATGGCACACTGGGTCAGATGGACATCAGAGATGTATTCAGAATATTCCATCCCAAAGAAACAGAATACACATTCTTTTCTAGTGCACTTGAAACATTCTCCAGAATAGATCACATCCTGGATCACAAATCAGGTTTCAAATGGTACTAAAAGATTGGGATCATTCCTTGCATATTTTTAGACCATAGTACTCTGAAACTAGAACTCAATCACAAGGAGAAAGTTGGAAAAAAACTCAAATACATGGACACTAAAGAGCATCCTACTAAAGGATGAATGGGTCAACCAGTAAATTAAAGGAGAATTAAAAAATTTATGGAAACAAATGAAAATGAAAACAAAACTGTTCAAAATCTTTGGGCCACAGAAAAGGTGGTCCTGAGAGGAGAGTACATGACAATACAAGCCTTTCTCAAGAAACAAAAAAGGTCTCATAGGCAAGGCAAAGGTCTCAAGAAAGGCATAGCTAACCCTATGACTAAAGGAACCAGAGAAAGAACAGCAAAGAAAAATCAATTTAATAAATTTATTAGGTATTAATTACATTAATGAAACAAAGAACAAGAACCATATAATACTCTTAATACATACAGATAAAGCATTTGCAAAGCAGAACATCCTTTCTTGATCAAAACTCTTCACAGTGTAGGGTTAGAGAGTACGTACCTCAATATCATAAAAGCCATCTATGAAAAACCCACAGTAAATATCATTCTCATTGGGGAAAAATTGAGAGCTTTTCCCACACCAGGGATGTCCACTATCACCACCGCTATTCAACATAGGGTTAGAAGTCCTAGTCTCAGCAATCAGACAACAAAGAGAAATTAAAGGCATAAAATCAGCAAAGAAGAAGTCAAGCCCTCACTCTTTGCAGAGGATATGCTACTTTATGTGAAAATCCCAAAGACTCCACTCCAAAACTGCTAGAACTCATGCAGGAATTCAGTAAAGTGTCAGGATATAAAACCAATGCACATAAATCAGTAATATTTCTGTACACCAAGAGTAAGACAGAAGAAAGAGAATTTAAGGAGTTGATCCCATTTGCCCCTGCACTCAAAACCCTAAGATACCAGGAGTAAGTCTAACCAAAAAGGCAAAGAATCTGTATATACAGTACTCATGAGGAAGTTGAGGAAAACACAAAGAAATGGAAAAACATTCCATTCTCGTGGATTAGAAGGTATAATGCTAAGTGAAATAAGTCAATCAGAAAAAGACCATTAACATATGATCTCATTGATATGAGGTATTTGAGAAACAAGACAGAGAATCATAGGGGAGTGGAGGGGATAATGAAATAAGATGAAACCAGAGAGGGAGACAAACCCCAAGACACTTAATCTCAGGAAACAAACTGAGGGTTGCTGGAGAAGAGGGTGGTTGGAGGGATGGGGTGGCTGGGTGATGGACATTGAGGAGGGTATGTGCTAAATTGAGTGCTATGAATTGTGTAAGACTGACAAATCACAGACCTATATCCCTGAAACAAATGATACATTATGTTAATTTTAAAAATTAAATATTAAAAAAATGAGTTATTAGTACTACACTGAAATAAAAAGAGCTTACACAGCAAAGAAAACCATCACAAAACAAAAAGGCAATCTACTATATTGTAGAAAACATTTTCAAGTATTATATTTGATAAGGGTTTAATATCCTAAATATATAAAGAACTTATACAACTTGACACCAATAAAACCCACAAATAATCCAATTTTAAAAATGGGTCAAATAACTGAATAGACATCTTTTGGATAGAAGACATGCAGATCGCTAAGGAACACATGAAAAGATGCCCAACGTCATCATCAGGGAAATGCCAATCAAAACCATAATAAGATATCATCTTACGTCTATGAGAATGGCTAAAATCAAAAACCAAGAAACAGCCAGTGTTGAAGAGAATGCAGAGAAAAAGGAATGCTGGTGGATTGTGAGTTGGAATGCAAGCTGCTGTAGCCACTGTGAGAACAGTATGGAGGCCCCTCATTGAGTATTTTTATGGCTATTATTTTGAACTCTTTATTGGGTAGATCACTTATCTCCATTTCATTAAGACCAACAACCAAAAATTTATCTTGTTTTTGTTTAGAACATATTCCAGTGTTTCCTCATGTTCTTTGACTATGTCTTGGTTTCTTTGCATTACGTAAAAGAGCTACCTCTCCCAGCCTCAATAGACTGGTTTTACAGAAGAGATCAAACTTATCAACCAGCATGGCCTAAGATGGTTGGCCCTGAAATCTTTGTGATTTTTCAAGTTATTGTGTGTGTTCTTAGTGGCTCCAAACAATTGGTATGCCAAGATCTGCCTGTGTCCCAAAGGTATGGGAAATGCTTATATGCTTGTTGAGGCTCCTAGAGGATTACTAATGGCCTATTCCTTCAGCTTCCCAGTCAGGTACACTGGAAGCTTTCAGGCAGCAGCTGGAATGGTCAGGACATAGGTATGGATTCTGCTTTTATGTAGGAGAAACCAGGAGCTGGGTGCATTTGTCTTCATTCTGTGTTGAGTCAGAGAGGATAGTCACTGGGAGTCCTTGTGTGCCTAAACAGAAATGCCTCTTTGTTTTGTGTGGACCAGGAATTCTCATAATAAATGCCAAGGCCTCTCAGCTCTCAGGGCTAAGTGATTTGGGAGCTAGTTCTCTGGGTAGTAGCCTTAAAAGTTGGGATACTAGATACACAGTCTAAACCTTCTCTCCTCAGGGAGAAGCTGGGAATTGGTTCCCTCCCAATGGATGTAAGCACTGTGCCAGGAATATGGTGGTTTATGGGAAGAGTATGTCTCAGCCTTTCTGACTCACTTCACTGTGGATCTTTTACCACTTACCAAGATGGAGGACTCACCCAGCTGGTTTCTGGATTTGTCTCAGGGGGAATTCTCTTTATACAGATGTATATTTGGTGCATCCATGGGAGAAAGGAAATTCAGGAGGCTCCTCTGTCACTGTTTTAGTGGCATTTCTCCTAACTTCTTGGTTATGGACTTGCATTCTCTATCATGGTATAGCTGCTGCTCTCATGACAATTTTCAGAAAATTCTAACATTAGTTCACCTGTCAAAAGAGGGATAAACAGTATCTTCGCTCACGGTTTTTGTGATATTAGGGAACTATATGCAAATGATTGGTAAATAGTATTTATTATTATTTTAAAGTTCTTATTAAATATTATCAGTCACTGTAAGAATACTGAATAGTACAGGGAAAAAGTCTACAAAACTGGTAATCACATAACCCAAAGATAATATTAATAAGCTTTTGTAAAAGTATGCCAATTATCCATCCACATAGTAGTTATTACTAGCTATCCAGGTTTATATAAATATAGACAGCTGGGTAGACCAAATAAATAAATATTTATATTTATACTATATTCACTATCTTTTGGAACAGTATGTTACTTAACAGTTATTATATGCCTTCCAATCTATCTGTTAATAAATATATTACTTTATATTCATCATTTTATAAACATTATCTTTCAGACTCATTTTTAATATAAAAGATTTAGAGCTAAACAGTAGCAACACATCTAATATCACAACCAAAATGTTTGTTTTAAGTATAGAGTAAGGCTTATCTTAATATTTTTTGTGAAATTTGGAAACCACCTACTATGAAATACTAGAGGAACTAAAAAAAACTATTATTTATATTTGATTTCCTTTCTTCTTTACCAGTTTGGTGAATTGAAAGCTTAAATAATTAAATTTAAGCTTTTCTTTTTATTTTTTGAGGTAGTTATTTAAAGCTCTAAATTTCCTCCTAAGCACAATTAGCTATAGTCTATAAAATTTTATATTGCAATGGTATGAATATTTATGTCTTCCCCAAATTCATTTGTTGCAATCCTAACCCCCAACATGCTGCCTTTGGGAGGTTATTAGGTCAGGATAGCCCTTAAGAATAGATTGCTGTTATAAAAGAGGGTCCAGAGAGATCCCTTGCCCTTTCTGCCATATGAGGTTTCAGTAAGAAGATGACTATCTACAAACCAGAATTGTCCTCACCACACTCCAAATCTGCCAGTACCATAACCTTGGACTTCCCAGTCTTTAGAAATGTGAGAGATAAATTTCTGTTATTTAGAAGCCATTCAGTTTATGGGACTTTTGTGATAGCAGCCTGAACAAACTAACATGGATACATTTTTTTTTTTTTTTAAGATTTTATTTATTTGTTTGACAGAGAGATAGAGACAGTGAGAGAGGGAACACGAGCAGGGGGAGTGGGAGATGGAGAAGCAGGCTTCCTGCTGAGTAGGAAGCCCGATGTGGGGCTCGATCCCAGGACCCTGGGATCACGGCCCGAGCTGAAGGCAGACACTTAATGACTGAGCCACCTGAGTGCCCCTAACATGGATACATTTTAATTTTTGTTAGACCTTATATACATATTCTAATATAATTACTGTGATTTCACCATTGAAACCTAGGTAACCTAGAATAAAATGTTTGTTTTTTTTTTAACACCCAAATTTTCAAGGAACAAGAAATATAGTTTGTTTTTAAAATTTAATTTGATAATCTTGAAAATAAAGTGTTTATTACATTTACATTTTGGATATTCATGAATATAGTTGGTATTATATCTGCAACATTGCTATCATTTTTATTTTGTCCTTCTTCTGGACTAAATAAAAATTTTAAATGATTTCTTTTTATTTTTACAGTATCAACATTTAATGATATATTCTGTTATAATTATTTCAGTGGTTGTCCTAGAGATCATAATTGTATCTTTGGTTTATTTGAACAACACTTCCATTTAATGCTTTTACCATTTCTGAAATAACATAAAAATTTTACAATGGCTTAACCCATTGAAACTGTTCTACATTTTTTGCCACCATCATCATATATATTTGCCAATATTATAAATCCCTTAAGATATTACTATTATTGTTCTTTTTAAAGAATTTATTTGAGAGAGAGAGCATAAGTGATGGGGGGCAGGGAAAGAGGCGCGGAGAGAGAGGGAGAATAGAACCCCCAACTGAGCAGAAAGCATGAAGCAATGGGGGGGGGGGGGCTTGTCCCAGGACCCTGGGATAATGACATGAGCTGAAGGTAGATGCTTAACTGACTCAGCCACCCAGAAGCCCCTATTATTATTCTTTCAAATGATCAATTTTCATTTATATTCATAAAATATTTTACTCTTTCTGGTATTCCTCACCCTTTCCCATAAGTTTTCATGTTTAATCTTCTCTTGGATAATTTTTTTTCTGCCTAAAATCTTCCTTTATTTGTAGTGCATATCTGCTGAAAATATGTATTTTCCAATTTTTTCTTTTGTCTGAAAATAACTTTGTTTCACTTTTGTTTTGGGAAGACTATATTCATTGGCTATGAAATTCTAGATTGACAGTTTTGCCTTAAACTCTAAATATATCTTTTCATTGTCATCTAGCATCATACTTTCTTTGTAATATCATCTACCATGTTTAATTCTTTTCCTTTGAAGAAAATATGTTTTTATCTTTACTATGTTTAGATTTTTTTTTTTTTTTTGGTCTCTTATTTCCAGAACTCTTGTTGTTTTGGTTTTCTTGCTATTTATCTTTCTTGAGTTTTTTTTTTTTTAATGTTATTGTTTATCTTTACGCTATATTTCACTATTGGATAAGAGTTTCCTTCTCAAGCTTTTATACTAAGGTTATGCTCATATCATAAAACAGTTAAGAGAATATTGCCTCTCATTTTAAACTCATTTAAAGCAGAGTTTCTGAAAGTGTATTTTTTTAATTCCTTCGTTTGTCTGTTTGTTTGTTTGTTTGTTTGCTATAATTTACAAACAAGGCATCTGTCCTTAAAATTTTGGAAGAATTTTAACTGCAGATTCAATATTTTAATAGATATAGTGCAATTCAGACATCCTTTTTATCTTTGTGCCTGCTTTGATTAGTTTCTCTTTCTATATTTTTATCCTATTTTTCTACATGTTCTATTATTCTTAGAATAGAGTCACTTATAATCTTCTTTTATTTTTTAATTTTTAATTTTTATTTCTTTTCTAATATTTAGGGTCTAAAGTGATGTCTCATTTACACTGCAAAGTTAGCACTTATTATTTTATTATATTCTATCATATATTTCAAAGAACCAACTTTTATTTCTGTTTACCCAGTCTTTGGTTATTGTATTTGTTAATGTTTTATCAGCTTCTTTTATAAATTTACTATTTCCTCCTACTTTGATATTAGTTTTGTTACAGTTTCCTTACATTCTTGAATTTGCTTTTTATATAAGTGATTTTTAAATCTCATTCCTGTCTTATGTATTTACAGTTATAAAATTTACTTCTAGCTAAGAAAGATTAACACAGTCAATATTTATTCTTATTTAAACAACTCAAAACTCAGATAAAAATACGAAATAACAGTTCTACATAATTGGGCATCAGGTGATAATTCTGAAAAATCAAAAAAATAAATAATGAGATTATCTTTATTCTCTATTTTCCTATTCCTTTTCTCTTTCCCTCTATCTTCTAAATTTTCTAGTTGTTTTCTAGCATTATGGTTACTTTGAAACAAGCAATTCTACCATTGTTATCATCAGAAAAGCAGAACCCTTGGACCAAATGTGATACTGAGTTCTAGGAGAACAGAAACCAGCACAAATACATTTATGAAGAAGCTACAGTAGAAATGTCCACAGCTAAGTCTTAGATAACAAAGACTACAGTTAAGCATGAACATATCTTTAGAACAGAATTTTTGAGGGGTTCCAATCTACAGCCAGCCTGTTAGAGAGTAAAAAGTACTATTTTTCCTCAGACTAAAACTGGAGGAATATTCTAAGGAATTTGAGACCTGCCTGCATGATGCCAAGTGTAGGGAGTTGAAGTCTGTCCTTCAAAAAGATATGTCTAAGTCCTAACCCCCAGTACCTATGAATGTGACTTTATTTGTAAATTGAATCTTTGCAAATGTAATTAAATTAAGGATCTTAAGGTGAGATCATCTTGGACTTAAGCTGGGCTCTAAATTTAATGACTATTATCCTTATAAGAAAAAAAGGAGATTTGCAATATAGTCACAGGTGAGTAAGGGCAGAGGCAAAGACTGGAATTATGCTACCTTAACCAAGTAATCCATGGAGCCACCAGTAGCTGGATAAGACAAGGAAAGGTTAATCTCTAAAGGCTTTGGAGGAAGCATGGCCTTGCTGACACCTTGATTTTAGACTTTCACCCTAGAACCATAAGAGAATAAATGTCTGTCATTTAAAGCAATCAAGTTTGTAGTAATTAGTTATGGCAGGCTTGTGAAACTAATACACTGTAGGTGGGACCATGTGCTTCAATGTAGCTACCAGCTTCTCTTGGCAATTTCTAAAATGATCCAGCCTGTCTGCCTGTTCTTTCTATCTGTACCCTAAAGTTAACATTGCCAGCTAATGCAATACACCAAAATAGTCCAACTCTTAATTCAGCTTTAAAGAGACAATAAAGAATCTATTGAGACTTTTATATTTAATATCCATCTCTTAAGAGTCCCGGGATAATAGAACAGAGAAAATGTAGGTACACAAATAGAAAAAAAAATCAAGCTGAAGAAAGACACAAGTCATCAGATTGAGAGGCAATAATATGGACTACTTGGGCACCTGGGTGGCTCCGTCAGTTTCTGCCTTTGGGTCCGGTCGTAATACCAGGGTTCTGGGATCGAGCTGAATGTCAGGCTCCCTGCTCAGTGGAGAGCCTGCTTCTTCTCATCCCTCTGGCCCTCTGCCTCCCCCTGCTTGTGCTCACATAAGCGCTCTCTCTCTCTCTCTCTCTCTCTCTCTCTCTCTCGTTTACTCTCTCTGAAATAAATAAATCAAATCTTTAAAAAAATAGTATGGACTACTACTATTAAAATAATGATAACCATATTTATCTCATAAAACTTCAGAAGAGGAAGAAAATATGAGATCATGCATAATCTTTAGTGTTATCATTAACAAGCCTGACTAATAAAAACAGAAATGGAATCATGCATTTGAAAATCTGAGACAAAACAATTTTCAAATGAGAAAACGTCTACCATTAACAAAACTATTGTTCAAAAGGAAAAAAAATATTTTTAGATATATCTGACCCCCCAAAATTATTTTTGTCCAATTCATTATTTTTATAAAAATACTTGAGAATCCCATCTAGCAAAATGAAGTATGTAGAGAGATACAAGAAAGAAAACCAAGGGATCTTCAGAAGTTCAAAAGGAAAATAAATATGTATAATAAAATAATGTTTTTATCATGGGAGGCACAAATATACTGAGAAACCAATTGAACCAAGTTAGGATACTTAACAATTGTTGTGATTAAATAATGGCCGCAGAAGTCAGTCATCTGGCATCTCTTTCACAAGGAAAAAAAATAGTTTGTTAAAAATGTAGGGAAAATAATTTTCTTAGGAAAAACATGACTCTGGTAGTATAGATTTTGAATGAGCTTAATGGAATGTTAAGAGATTAAAATCCATTTGACCTGGATGTTTGAAATATTTTCTTTCAATTGTATTTTCTGCATAGATGCAGTTATAGTATTTGTTTCTTTTGTGAATGCATTTATAAAAGGATAAAATGGTGAAATATACTTACTAGATTTCAAGTATTTCAAATTAACAAGTAGATAACATGAAGACCTAACAGCAGATACAGAAAGAAGTTTAGAGAGGACTGTGGGGATACTAATACATATCTGAAAATAATAGGTCAGTGATAATGTCTGAAGCAGACAACAAATGTGGATTCCTCAGAACTGATCTTTTCAGTTCATGTCCACAAAGTTTATGGTGTAAATGTGTAGATATTTTGAATAAATTTGAGACTATCTCTTTTTAACTAAACAACTACCACTTATGAATGAGTGCAAAGGGAATACACACACACACACACACACACACACACACACACGACTATATACTATATATATTACTAGAAACTATACATACATATATAGAGATACATGCATATATATAATTACATTTATAAATACATCCTTTAAAGCATAGCTCTGTCTTCATATCTGTCATTTGGAACCTACTCATTAAATTTCATCAACTAAGATACAGAACTTAGGCATAACTCTTACAACTTTAGTCTTACAGACTCCACTCAATCCCAAAATTACTAGGTCCACACTTTTCTCCCACTCTGTCAGTGCAATTGTTTCATACATTTGTAACATAGTTAATTCCTTTCTTACATTCTCCATTCCATCCTGAGGTCCTGGACTCCTAGGTTATTTTTAAAATTTGTTTCCGTTAGGTATCACTTTTTATTGTGAATTTCTATGGATTTGGGCTAATACATAATGTCAAATATTTGCCATTACAGTATAATACAGTGTTTTCATTGCCCTGGAAAAGTTTCTATGCTCAATCTATTCAACCCTCTACCTCACCATGAAACTTTGGCAACCACTGATCTGTTTATCCTCTCCATGGTTTCCCTCTTTTCAGAATGCAATATAATTGGAATTATATAGTCCAAGTAAACATATTTCTCAATTACTCCATCCTAGTCCCATCTCTTATGACTGGGTGGTTCTTCATTTAATTTATGCATATGCTATAATCACTGAATACATTGATGCTATTGGTACTCTAAATAGTTATCTTTTAGACCAATTAAGACTGAAAAATAAAAGATTGTATTTTACCTTATTTATTTCTTCTCCAACACATTCTTTTTTATACAGATTCCAATTTCTTACTACGTTTCTTCTGTCTGAAAACTTTTTTTTAAATTTCTTGCAGGACGTGTCCTCAGGCAATGAACTGCCTTAACTTTTGTTTGCCTGGGACAATATCTATTCTTTTACCTCTTCAAAGAATAATTCCACTGGATATAAAATTTTAGATTAATTTTTTTCTTTTAATACTTAAATATTTTATTCTGCTATGTCTTCTCTTAGATCGTTTATAATAAGGTCACTGTGATTCTTATCCTTGTTCCTTTACAGGTTAATTTTTTTTCTTGTTTCTTTCAAGATTTTCTCCTTTTTTGATTTTACAGTTTGAATTTGATATGCCTATGTCTGAAAGTTTTTGTTTTGTTTTTTTTGTTGTTGTTGTTATTATTAAGATTAATCACGTTTCCTCTTCACTTTTGAACACAGGGAAAGTAACCCATGGGCTGGGTTCTTGTCAGAGTGGGTGGATTGTGTGGTTGCCAAAGAAAGCAGACCAGGCTCCACTGGAGTCCTCTAGGCCTACTCTGCTGCTTCACGTTGTAGTGGGGCGGGGGATGGTTAACTGAGGACCTGCTATAGGGGCAGCAAGTAGGGAGCAGTCACAGAGAAAGGCGTAAAGGGCCTGAGTCAGCCCACCACACTTTAAAACAAAGCCCCAACTCATGGGGTCACAAACCCACAAACCACGTGGCTGGGGGCCGACGCAGCCAGAAGAGACACAACCAGGAGCCGTGTTTGCCAGACAGGTTGAGTGTGGTACTGACAGCAGGGCCAAAAGGGGTCTGACCCATGACTTTTCCAGATACCTCATCAGGAGGGCAGCACAGGGTCCCATTAAGCCCCAGTGCCCTTAGAGGGTCCCAGCATCTGGACAGTCTAAATAGAGACCAGATCACTAGCAGGGATCCAGGGGCCCAGAATGCCTCTCCATTTTCCAGTACAGAGAGGTTGCTTCTCCTGAAGTCCTATTACCCACAGACCCCTCAGGAGACAGGAAAACTGGGAGCCCTGATTGAGGCAGAGAGCCTCCTAGTTCCTTGAAATAGCAAGGGTCTGCCTCTCACTATCTTCCCAGGCCCTGAGTAAATATTTTATCGCAGGGAATAAAGCTATCTGTTGGAAAACTAAGTTTTCTATATGTTAAAGATTAGCTTAAAGGATATTCTATATAACATAACCATGGGTTGTTTTCTTCATAGAAAGGAAGGCAAAACTATGTCTGAGCACTAAACCACTTTTGATAATAGTCCTAAGGATACATATAAACTGTTCTTGCCTTTAGCAAATGCAGCACAAATGCAGGGATGCTTGCACACAGTGTGAAAGCAGGTGCCAACGCTTTCACAATAGTTCATCAACCATCTGGAACCCCCAAAGATTTATTTCCCTAGAAACTTTACTGAATAAAGTTTATTAAGCCTAGTAAACTTGCCTGTCTCTAGAGTGCTTTCATAAGGTCCTTGAAAAATTCTTTGACTGCATTTTAAATCTCTATTTGAAGAATGAAGAAAATAAGCGAGTTAAATATGAAAATGAATCAACCTGCTTTGAGGGCACAGGAGCCTATTAAAAACAAAACTTGAGCCACCAATGACCAAACGGATTAAAAGCGTAATTGTCAGCCAGGAAATAATTATTCTGTGATTGCAATGTTTTAAGGGCCCTTTAATGATTAAGAACTGAATCAAAGACAAAAAAAAAAAAAAAAAAAAAACCAGTCCACTCACAATATATAAAGTTTCTATAACCCATTAGTGAAAGATTTGTGTATATACACAATGGCTTAGAAATTATAACCAATTCAGAGTATGAAGAGAAAAATGTTAAAAATGTTAGATCTGGTTGGAAATTAACTTTAATTCTTCTGGCTCCATTTAGAAATATGATCAAATGTGCAAAAAAGAAAAATAAGTGAAGTCTATTTGACTGAATTTTATCTTCAACACAAAGAAGATGTTTTAAGTTGGATATTTTCTGGCTTTTTTTTTTTTTTTCCTGTGACAAATGAATGAGAATAGCTCTTGTGGGAAATCCATTTCCAAAATGCATTCATTAGGGCTTTATCCAAGTGCAAGGAAAGAAGATGAAGTGACAAGTCAATTTCAATATAGGTTTGAAAAGACTTTTTCCACCTTGAGTAATTATAAGACTAATTTCAAATGTTCAATCCATTACTACACTTGGAACACCTGTGGTTACATGTTAAATAAAAAAAAAATATTTTTAGGAGTACAACATTTGAGGACCTAAATTTGAATTGAGGAACGTAAGGATATTCATGCTCAAAGTCAAAACCTGATATATCATCAAGAAAAAAAAAATAGATAGAACACATTTACATGTCACTTTGGTAGGTAAACTGCTTCAAGTTCACTATTCTCAACAAAAACTAGGTACATTGCATTTAGAAACTTGTTTAAGTCTATCAGCCTTTTCTGCATATATGTAAATAGAATTATTAATACTTAGCTGGTTTAGCTGATGTGACGAGTAGATGAAGTGAAGTGGAAGCAGAGCCTTAGCACCTCTCTAAAAATAGATGCTCAGTAAATACCACGCCTCCTCTTACTCCTTTGGGAACTTAAAAATTTAATGACAAGATTTTGTTCCCATCAATTGCTGAACAGTATAGCCATGTCCTATTCTCAAAAAAATATTTCTACCTGGATAATTCTTAAAAGCTGTAATTCCTCTGAGCGCAAAATTCTGTCTTTTCTTTCTGTGTCATTTATTACCATTGAAATTGTCCTTTGGTTCTTGGTTTGTTCGATCTCACTTTGCAAAACAGTGTTAAACATCAATTAGTAAGTGTCGGGCACTAGGCAGGCATCGGCAAACATAAAAGAAAATGGAAGGAACTCGGGGACTGAATTAGATGAGCTCACAGTTCATTTAAACATAAGCCAATTATTGCGTGTCAGCTGTACCCAAATAAAAAATATCATAAGCAAGTTAAATAACTTCTAAGGAGATTATAATATAAAATGTGTTCAATTATATTTTTTATCTCCCTGCTTTTATACCCACAGATACACCTGGTGGTCCACACACAAAGCCAACTGATTTCCCAGAGCCTCAAATTATTCATGTCTTGCTTTCCAAAACAGCCTTTGGCTCACTGAATCATCTCACTTCCTCACCTCTTTCTAGTCATATAATTTCCCCCAGATTATTTTATTCTTTATATCCACCCACTTTACGTTCAATCTGAGTAGAAACTTCAATCCCCTCATCCTTCTGGATGAGCCTTATTGTTCAAGATGATGGTATCTATACCGTGCAGTAGATGGGTTAATTTACCTCCTAGGCACTATATGGCCATAAAGTAGGGAATGGATATAACATATCTGGCATACAGTCAGATTTGGCATTTTTATCATTAATGTTAGTATTCATACTATTCTAAGTATTTAAATAATAAGGGCAACAAAATTATTCTGAAATATATATATATATACTAATTTAAAAAAGAGTAAGATTACATTTTCCTTTTATATTAAATGTTTACTGCTCACCTGTTCATCTACTTTTTTCTTATTTCTCAGTAAATCATCACACATATGACCACGTATGTGATCTAGTTACCCAACATTTTAACACTATTGTATATTTTCCAGAAGGACAATTTCTAGAAAGAAAATGTAGAGTTGCAGGAATGCTAATGTTCTAGGGGGTTGGCATTTCTCCCAGAAGTGCTACAAATAAACACCTGAATACTTTCTCCTTCAGAACCAGTAGGTTTAAATAGAATTCTGTTTAGGTTTTTGAATTGTGACATATGTTAATCCCAATGAGAGTCTCTGCGTGAAAGGAATGTTAGCAGAATTTCAACATGGTACTATCAGGTTAACTTGCCACTTTGCAATAAATATGCTATAAATATTCTGACCTTTGGGGGTTTAAACCTATAGGAAAGAATTCAACAAACTATAGTTTGATGCCCTGAGAGCAACCAATATGTATTAAGGGGTCAATAACATCTAACATATTTTCATAATTCAGGTTCAGATATAATATTATATATAATATTATTGTTATATAAAAATTTTTATTAAAACATTTTAATTTACCAGTATTCTTTTTATTTGCAAGTTGTATCAAATAATAAAATCTATTTGCAAATTATTGTAGTTTAAGATGAATTTGAAATTTGACTAATGCTCAGGGAATTTTTCTGTATCTTTATCAAGTGTTGACAATTAGTTTTTATATTTGTTAAATACATTTTAAATATAGAGAATGAAAGAAAACTTTTTTCCAATAAAATTTCATCTCTTAGGGTTTCAGTATTTAACAGTCATGCCCATACTTTAATGTACAGAACCAGAATTAATAAGAAGAACTAAAAATCTGTCCTTAACTAATGCATAGGACAGAGATGACTTATGTCCAGTGCTTCAGTCCTTACACTTCAGTCCTTAAGCAAAAGGAGCAGGGCAGGAAGTAGGGAGAAATAAAGATGAAAGAAGAAAGGCAGTGAAGGAAAAAGTGAACGGAGAGAAGAAAGACAAAACCTGAGAGAAAACCTGGTTCACTGGGGTGCATTCCCTTTCCCTGGACACAGTTTTAAATAAGTAAACAGACACAATCATAAAAACTGATCTCTTAAAACGGTTCCCAGGACACTGTTTTTGGCATTACCACCATTTTTTCATTCTAATAAGGGAGCTCTTAGAATGAGTTATTGTGGAGGAGAAGTGCTTGCTAAACATGTACATTGAGTTCCTTCCCTCTCTGGGGTTCACAGGAGTGTGGGTCAGAAGCCCTTCTTTTTTAGACCAGATGAGGTGATAATTTAAATAAGATCCTTTCAATATCACTATTATAACCTGTACAAAATATCAGATAAAGGGCTAGTGTCCAAAATCTATAAAGAACTTAGCAAACTCAACACCCAAGGCTACCATCCCACTTGGAACAAATAATCCAATCAAGAAATGGGCAGAGGACATGAACAGACATTTCTGCAAAGAAGACATCCAGATGGCCAACAGACACATGAAAAAGTGCTCCTCATCACTCAGCATCAGGGAAATACAAATCAAAACCACAATGAGATACCATCTCACACCAGTCAGAATGGCTAAAATCAACAAGTCAGGAAATGACAGATGCTGGTGAGGATGTGCAGAAAGGGGAACCCTGGTGCAACCACTCTGGAAAACAGCATGGAGGTTCCTCAAAATGTTGAAAATAGAACTACCCTATGACCCAGCAATTGCACTACTGGGTATTTACCCTAAAGATACAAACGTAGTGATCCAAAGGGACACGTGCACCCGAATGTTTATAGCAGCAACGTCCACAATAGCCAAACTATGGAAAGAACCTAGATGTCCATCAACAGATGAATGGATCAAGAAGATGTGGTATATATACACAATAGAATACTATGAGGCCATCAAAAGAAATGAAATCTTGCCATTTGCGACAACATGGATGGAACTAGAGCGTATCATGCTTAGCGAAATAAGTCAAGCAGAGACAGACAACTATCATATGATCTCCCTGATATGAGGAAGTGGTGATGCAACATGGGGCGTTAAGTGGGTAGGAGAAGAATAAATGAAACAAGATGGGATTGGGAGGGAGACAAACCATAAGTGACTCTTAATCTCACAAAACAAACTGAGGGTTGCAGGGGGGAGGGGGGTTGGGAGAAGGGGGTGGGATTATGGACATTGGGGAGGGTATGTGATTTGGTGAGTGCTGTGAAGTGTGTAAACCTGGCGATTCACAGACCTGTACCCCTGGGGATAAAAATATATTATATGTTTATAAAAAATAAAGAAATAAAAAAATAAAAATAAATTTAAAAAATAACAATAAGAAATCATTTGTGTAACTTGTGTGCTTTTCATTTTATGGTGGGGAGGGAGAAATATGTGTACATATGAAGGAAAGAAATAAATATATATATTAAAATAAATAAATGAATAAATGTAAGTAAAAGTTCACCCTGGTTCCTTTTTGCAAAATGGATTAGCCTTCATGAGATATATTTTTAAGACAAGCATTACTAGTGCTACCAGTATGGTGCTAGGATAACCTATTCTTGAGTTTTTGTTACTGCTCGGGAAGATTATCATAAATCGAAGATGGCAGAAGACACTGTTCCAAAATGTGACATTTAACCTTTCAATAACACTAAGAGCCAGCTACAAATATTGTCTCCACTTAAACGTAAAGAAACTGAAGCAAAGAATAATTTGGAAAGTATCTTTAGGCTAATAATTATGGAGTCAATGTGGATAAAGTATTTTTTTTGGAAAAACATAACCAGATGAAGGAAAAGATCTCAAGTTCCAAGAAATTTATTATTAATATTGTTATAAGTCACAGCTTCTTGCTGTGATATTTTTATAAGAAGCAATAGACTCTTCATATCTTTCAGCTGTTATCTGCAAGGTTTTTTTTTTTAGTAGCTCATTGAAATAATCCTTGTGATAAAAGCAATTCAGGCAAAGTGAACCTACAAGGGAAACTGAACTTATTTAACTGAAATTATAAATTTTTTCTTAAGTGCAACAGAATTTGTTCATCTAAGTCATGATGGATTCACTGGCTTTACATGTAGAAAACAAAAGTGTGCCCTCAACTGACGTCACAATGCAAGGTAAAGTATGCATACCTACCCATATATACAGAACTCTATTCTTAAATTATATCCACACATGTGCTTACGTTTACGTTCCAAGTATCGCCAAGGTAGTTCACATTCGAAGTTCCACTCTGCGTTTAGTACCCAGGTAGTAAAATATGTGAGCCAAACCCCATCCTGCTCAGTTATGCAGGAGGGAATCTGCTTTAGAAAACTTGCCCAACAGCCAGCCTCTGCGTCACACTCACCAGGCATTACTGGGCCACCCAGAGACTTGTCGAGCTCCTGGAAAGATGAGTCCTCCCTTGGCCTCCGCCGGCCCCTAGCAGACTCAGGAGATGATCCTGGGGAAGGCTACCATCCCGCTTCGAACGCCCTGCCTGGACACTGCAAAGTGTTTTTTGAAAAATTGTGACCCAGAAACCTACTAAAGGAAAGAAAACAATATGAATAGCGAAATCATAGAAGAGAAAATTAAAAGTTGTAATTATTATCACACACACATTTTTCTTATATTTACTTTCATTTTCCTCACTGATTATTCCCCTTAGCCTTTGCAATTTAGTTCCTTTTTTCAGTATGCTACCTGAAATGTTGTATTGAAGGTCACTGAAGACCCTCTGAATATTAAGTCTAACCTTTCGTAGATTTCTTGCTCTTTCTTAAATTTAACCTTATGACTACATGTCTGTAATTTTTTCTCTCTGGACATTTATTACACAATGTTATCCTATTTGTAGTAAATTGTCCTTTTTGTTTTGTTTTTTGTTTCCCTCTACCCTCTCACTCAGGAATCTGATTGATTTTTTACCAATTTTACCAATCTCTGTCTATACTAATTTATTCCATACCATTATCTCTCGGAACTCTTTCTGAAAGGTCAATCACAAATTGAAATTCCAGCTGGCTTCTGGTGTCAGTATGTAAATATGCTGGCTATTTTACTCTTAACAAATGGAAAAAAAAGGCGGAAGTGATTCCATATATTGTGTGTGTAGTGTAAGTAGCTGGTGAATTTGGATAATGGATATGTTGAAGTTCCTTGGACTCTTCTTGCAACTCATCTATGAATTCAAAATGGCATCAATATAAAAATTTACTAAAACAAGCAGATATTAATTGAGTGAACAGCACATTCTCTTACATATCAGTAAGTGGCTTTTCATACTTCTTATAATCTGGATTTAAGATTACACTTGTTAAGAGCCCGGGTCTAACACTAGATTCTTTCAAATCCTGGTTATTCCATTTCCAACTAATATGACTTTTGACTATGAGCTAAACCTCTCTGAATTGTATTCTTTCTGCACGATAGGGGAACGTTTATTTATTTTTTAGGGTTATTGTGATGATTAGGAGAAATAACCTACATAAAGTGTCAGTAGTAAAAATAGAAACATCAGCTTAAACAGTTACTAATATTGCTATTTTTCCTTATACTTTCACAGCTGAATAGTTGGTAAACATGGGAATCCTATCTCTACAATGCCATATTCCTTTGTTTCATCTGTTCACATTACATGGCTTTATTTTGTGATTATTATTGCAAAAATTTTTATTACCCCCTTCCTCTAAATCACATTATTTTTAGCTGCTAGATGAACAGGCATATACTAAATCCAAATTGTGCGTTTTCCTCTGATGATGAGCCTTTATCATGACCTCCCATTACTCCCCAAATTATGTCAAGGCCCTCAGTGTGACACACCAAGTCTTTCAAAATATAGCCCGAGTACACCTTCGTTACTCTATCATCTTCCATTCCCTATGACTATCTAATGGTACAGCCAGGCTGCTCCATATTCCACACGGATGGCTCGCGTTCTCCTGCTTCTGCCTCTTTGCCATGCTGTGCTGAACCCAGCTTTTTATCTCGACTCCTCTCCCGACCTAGGGGTCGGCTGTCCAGATCCTTCCTACAGATGTTAAATAAGGACACATTAAGGCAACTGCTGTGCAAGAAAAACTCCAAAATGTCAGTGGTTTAACACGATTGTTTATTCTTGTTCATGGTAAGCTCTAAATAGGTGCCCCAGCTTGGAAGGCAGCTCTCCTGTACCAGGTAATCCAGAGACCCAGTCTCTTTCAGTCCTGCGGTTCTGCCATTTTTAATTCGTGACGTTCGGGGTTACGGTGCTCATCTGCATCAAGTCAGTGAAGAGGAAAGGAACGTGGAGGGGTTTAAGGGCCAGACCTGGAGTTGTACGTTATCATTTTTTTCTCTCATTACATTGTCAACAACTCAGTTATATGGTTACAATTGATTTCAGTGAAGTCTGACAGTATAACGTGGTTGTGTGCATAGAAAGATGAAGAAACAAGTCTTAGTAAATACTGTCTGCCACACTTAATTCTGGGTGTGTTTCAAATAGTCTCCCTTCCGTGAAGTTCTTATACCTCCCAAGCAGATGTCATGTGTGATACACAATCCATAGGTGCGAGCATAGCAATGAGTTTTCATTTCTAAATTTGAAATTAGCTGTTACAGGATATTACTAATGAAAACGTTCTATTAATTTGTTGTAAAGGAGATTGTACAACAAGAGGATTTTATGGATTTTTTTTTCCTTATGGATTTTTTTTTCCTTATGGATTTTTTTTTCCTTATGGATTTTTTTGTAGAACAGAATCTGTATTCATACCAGATGGCAACAGGATGGGTTAATCAATCTCTTAAAGTCCCTTATGACCTTCTAATTCTAATGATTTAAATGTTTTTGAAAAGGTATTTCCAAGTGTCATTTTATTTTTTATTGCAACAAATGTACACAACTTGTGTCAGGTTTTTAAGCTTTCCAAATGTCAATGCAAATGGCATTGACTCCATAGAGTAGATGTTTTTAACCAATGTTCACATTATTTTGCTGAATTTAAGGGAATTAAATAAAGTTGAAGAACATACGAACTCTCACTGTATCATATCATGGAGAAGTGAACCCTATTGCGATTTTATAATCAAAATCTTATTGCCCAGATTTTGAAATTATGTTACGAAACCCATCTGTATTGCAAACTTATTCAGAAAATATAGGATATAATGGGGCTTACGAGACAATGGTGCACTCGGTGCCTTTACTAGCTCCGCAGATAGCTTTCTCCAGATGTTGCCAGGCAACAACAGCTCATATAAAGAGATTCCTTGTTCATAAACTAAACCTCGTTGGTAATACAGTAAGACTCGGGATTTTTACCACTTGAACAGGCAGAATTACAAGTAAAATGACTTTAGTCATAATCTCAAAGGAAAGAATCAATGCATAGATTTTTATTTTTTAAAAATGATAGTTACCTTGGTAGAGAGATCTGTAATCAAAATGATAGCCATCACATTGATCATATATGCATGTGTCTGTATCAAGGGACAAAATGGGAGATTTCAGGAAGAACTTTTTAAATTATATAAATGGTACATTATATGAATAGGAAATTAATAGGAGATGAATTGATGTAGTGACCCTAACAAAAAATGATCAGACTTGCAGTCACGATTTAGGAGTAGGAATGCATGTTCTGACAGAATTTTGCAGTTGGCCAGAGTACCGGCGTGTGAACCACGGAGTGCAGATAAATGAAATGCAGCATAAAATATAGAGGAAGCCGACATCACTTCCTCCTAGGTAGGCAGTGGCAGCCATGAGTATAATATATGATATGTTATGGGGGATATTTTACAAAATACCACATAAAGAAATAATAATTTTTAAATGATCTCTGGAAAGAATTAAAACAAGAAACTTTTTCTTATTCTCTGTCTCCCTCTCCCTGCGTGTGTCTATACGCAGGTCAGCATGAAAATTTGTTCCCAGGGAAACTCTGACTAGTTGATTTGGTGCATTTCTAGTTATAAGAAAATACTGCATGCCTTTGTTAGATAAAGAACCACAGAAGGAAATATGTCAGTTGAGAGGAGAAAATTGGCATGTCTTAAGTGTAGGCCAGGAAAATACAAATATAACACATTGAATAAGATTCTAGGAGCAGAGAAAAAATAAAAATATTTGTCATATTATCACATTGTATTTTTTTAATTTTTTGATATGTTTAAATACTTTACACATATTTTATTATTTAGATGCCAGTTCGTTCATATCCTGCCTTTCATCTTTTCCTTTGCACACAATTCCAAAGGCAGCTCTCTTCACCCCATGTGCACCTATAAACTTATTCCTCTCAATTATAGTTAATTCTCCATTATCCAGCTTGGCAGGGAACTGTTTTATTCACGTTATTTAAATTTTCTGGTTCTAATCTACATCATACAAAGACTACTAATTTTCAAATTGCAAGACTATAGAAATTATTTTACTATTAAAATGGTACTAAGTTAAATTACTTCTTTTCATATGTATTCAATTTTGTGGCTTTACCTAATTTAATCATCATTTATTAAAACCTTCAAATATATATGCAATGATTTAGCATGTTTAAAGTTAACATATTTTTCCTCAAAAAATATAGTGCATTGATTTTATATGATAAAACTCAAAATAGAGTTTTGCAAAAATTGCAAGTATGAAAAGTACATGCTCTCAATGTAGAAAAAGACCCATTCTCCAAAGAGATTTGCCACAATGACACCTCCTTTACATTCCTGAAGAATCAAATCATGCTATCAGTCTTTCATGCCGAAGGTTCCATAATATTGTATAGTTTTATGATTCTTGGTTTTGTTTCCACCTATTCTTCATAAATTTGTTTTGTGAACAATGAGTAAGTAGATTTTTTTTTTTTTTAATCTTACAGAGGTATGTGTGTTAACTTTCCAAGCTTCAAAACAGGTGTGTTATTTCACTGGGGAGCCTAACTGCAAAACTAAACTCTCAACATTTATATGTCTATGATGATGGTTGTTAACGGTTTAATGCTTGAACCCCTATAATCCACAGTATCACGTAGTGAAGTGTTTATTATGATCCTCATTTGGTAACTGAATGGGAAAACTTATATTACAAAGATCATGGGATGAATGATTTGTGGATATTCAATCTGTTTGAGACTTCCACTTCCGCTATGAAGGAGTAGGTAGTATTTGACAAACCTTCTGATGAGAAATGTAAAAAAATCACATAAAGTACAGAGTGAGGGAGAGAAAGGAAGAGACAGAGATTGAGAGATACGAAGAAAAGCAGGGCTTGAGGCTCCAAGATCCCAGAAAGAGTATGCACGTGTTTCCTATTGCTGTTGTAAGAAATAGTACGGATGCAGTCACTTAAAACAACATAAATTTGTTTTCTTCCTGTGCTGGAGACAAGTCTGCAGTGGGCCTTATGTGGCTAAAATCAAGGTTTGGCCAAGCTGCCTCCCTTCTGGGAGCTCTAGAGGAAAATCCCTTTCCCTGACTTTTCCAGCTTTCAGAAGCCACCCACGTTCCTGAGACAGAGCTCTCTGCCAGCAAGCACGTCCCTCCTCACGTCCCCTTCTCTGACTCTGACACTCCTGCCTTTCTTCCTTTGAGAACACTGGTGGTTACACTGATCCCACCCAGATGGTCTAAAATAACCTCCCCATCCCACAATCCTTAATTTTTTTTTTTAATTTTTTATTTTTTATAAACATATATTTTTATCCCCAGGGGTACAGGTCTGTGAATCACCAGGTTTACACACTTCACAGCACTCACCAAATCACATACCCTCCCCAATGTCCATAATCCCACCCCCTTCTCCCAACCCCCCTCCCCCCGGCAACCCTCAGTTTGTTGTGAGATTAAGAGTCACTTATGGTTTGTCTCCCTCCCAATCCCATCTTGTTTCATTGATTCTTCTACCCACTTAAGCCTCCATGTTGCATCACCACTTCCTCAATTTAATGCATATTTGCAAGTCTCTTTTGCCAAATGAGGAGACATATTTACAGATTTCGGGAAGTAGGAAATGACCATCTTTGGGTAGACATTATTTTTATTTGCCATCTGTATATTTTCTTTGGTGTGGTGGTCTTTTCAGATCTCTTGCCTATAATTTGGTTGGGTAATTTGATTTCTTACTATTGAATAAATGTGTATTATTTTGGCTGTGAATCTGTGGAAACTTTTATGCAACAATAGAAAACTAATATGAAAACATAAGCGGAGAGTGCGAGACTCTCCAGTGTGTTGTGTAAAAAAAAAATAAAATGCACTTGAATGGAGCAAGACCTGGTGCAAATCAAGGATGACACCAGAAAGTTACCTCTTAGAAGTTAGAGCAGACCAGAAGTAGACCAGCCTTTACCAGATCAGGATTATGACTGAATAAATTATCTGACTACAATAAAAAAATTAAATCCCTCTGGAAGAAAATAACATTATGAGAATCTCAAGAATTCTAGAATTATAATATTCAATATCCATCTTTCAGTTAAGAAGAATGTTGAGAATTAGCCCAATCTAATCAATATTTACACTTTGATGTGTATCTTTTAACAATTTTTCATAGGCTCATTTAATCATAAGCAAATTTATATACAAAGTGTATAAGATTCACTCCTCTATGTTTAAAAACAGCATATATAATAACTTTTTTTTTTAAAACACAGGTGAGTCATGAGTCATGTTCATAGGGATGTAGTAATCTAAGGTTACATCGAACATCTTTAAGCTGCCATGTTGGGAGCTGCCCAGTGAAGACATCAGAGTGGCAAGGAACTGAGGGTAACCTCCAGCCAAAAACTAGTAGGGAATTGAGATCCTTAGTCCAAAGGCTTAAAGAAACTGAATCCTGCTAGCAGCCACACTAGTGAGCTTGGAAGCAGATTTTGCCCCAGTGAAGCTTGAGATATCTCAGCCTGGCTGACACCTGGTGGAAGATTCTCAGCTCTAAGTGTCAATGGTGCTGTACCCAGATTCCTGGCCCACAAAAACTGTGGGATAATAGATATCACTGTTTTAAACCACTAAGTTTAGAAGTAAGTCTTACTCTATGATAGTAACTAATATACAAATAAGGGAGGAAACATGTCATTTTGTTTTTAAATAAAACATGGATCATTCTAGCCTCCTCCACTTAATTATCTATAAACTCCCACTCAAAGAATGAAACCTGATTTCTACCATCTGCCATCCATTACTTCATTGTTCATCTTCAGTGTACACATATAAGAGTATCAGAATCTTTAACCCATACTTCTATCAGATGCAACCTTGTCGATTACATTATAATGCTTAGGTGCATTTTTCTTGGGTCTTTCATTTTACAAACTCCAACCATTTGCAAAGCTACTTTGATCAGCAACGCCCCCCCCCCCCATTTTCTTTAGTGAGATCATTTCATACATTTGTGATATGGTCAGTCTGCCTTGCTATATTCTGCATTCCATTCTTGGACTCACCAAACTCTCTACATGATTGCTTTAAATGTGTGCATGCATCAGCTTTGCTCTTTGTTCTGTCGAGTTCAATGATTCCTGACAAGTGTGTCACATACGGTGGAGGACTGTTTCACCATCTTACATATGTCCTGTTTCACCTGTCAACCCTCCCTCCCATTCCAATGAACATCTGACAATGACTGGTATTTTGATAATCTGTATTAATTTTGTGTTTTAAGAATGTCCTATTATTGGGCTCATTGATCATTTTTCACTCATATTTCACTTAGCACTACGTATTTAGGCTCATCTACATCTTTCTGTAGCTTAATCACTTCTTTTTATCACTGAAAAAATTCTATTATGTGGATGAATCACAATATGTTTATCCATTCACCTATTGAAAGACATCTTTGGGGGCACCTGGATGGCTCAGTCGGCTAAGAGTCTGCCTTCAGCTCATGTTATGATCTCAGGGTCCTGGGATCGAGCCCCGCATGTCTGGTTCCTTGCTCAATGGGGAGTCAGCTTCTCCCTCTTCCTCTCCCCCTCTCTCTCTCAAATAAATAAGTAAAATCTTAAAAAGAAAGACATCTTGGTCACTTTCAGTTTTTCGTCATTATTAATAAATCTGCCATAAATATTTCTGTGCAGGTATTTGCATGGACTTAAGTTTTCAAATCAGATGGGTAAATACCAAAAAGTGGGATTCTGGATTACATGGTAAGATTACCTTTACCATTGTGCAAAACTGCCAAACTACCTTCCAGAGTGACCATAAAATTTTGCAAGCCCACCAGCAATGAATGAATGTTCCTATTGTGCTACATCCTTGCCAGCATTTTGTAATATCGCGTTTGGGATTATAGCCATTCTGATAGGTGTGTGGTCATATCTCATTGTTTTAACTACTATTTCCTAGTGATGCACTGTATTCAGCACACTTTCATATGTTTATTTGCCATTTGTGTGTCTTCCTGGCTGAAGTGTCTGTTTTTTTTATACAACTTTTAATTTGAGCTGTCAGTGTCATTATACTTGTTTGAAGGGTTCTTTTTATATTTGGTGACTCCAGTCCTTTCTCAGTTACGGGTTTTGAAACATTCTTTACTGTCCATGGCTTGTCTTCCTTTCTTTCATCAGGATCTTTCAAAGAATAGATTTAAGTTTAATAAAGTCCAACATATCAACTATTTCTTTCATCAGTCATGTTTTTAGCCCTGTACCTAAAAGATTATAAACAAAATCATGGGAAATTCTTATATGTTTCTTTCAGAAGTTTTATAATTTTGCATTTTATATTTAAGTCTATCTTCCATTTCAGTTAATTTTGGTGAAAGATGCAATTGTGTTTCTAGACTTTTTTTTTTTTGTATGTGTACATCTAATTGTTTCAACACTATTTATTGAAAACACCATCTTTTCACCATTATATTTGCTCCTTTGTTAAAAAAAATTGATTATCTTTATGTAGGTCTATTTCTGAGCTATTATATTCCTTTGATCTATGTGTCTATATTTTTGCCAGTAACATTCTCTCTGGATTAGGCGGCTGCATAGTGAGACTTAAAATTGCATAGGGAGTCTTCCAATTTTATTCTCCTTCTTCAGTAATGTGTTGGTTATTCTGGGTCTTTTTTCCTCCCATAAACTTTAGAAACAGTTTGTTGACATCAAATCACTTGCTAGCATTTTGGTTGGGACTGTGTAATATCTATAAATAAAGTTTAAAATAATTTACCTCTTAACAGTGTTGAATCTTCTATTTATTCAAATGTTTGTTGTTCCCTTCCATCAGAATTTTAAGTTTCTCACATATACACATTATTTTTTAGATTCCAGTCTTTGTGTGAGTGCCGTCATACACAGTCTATATATGTATAGATTTCAAATTCCAGTTCTTCTTTCATATTTTGGGGCCCCTTCCACTGTATTTTTTTTTATTTTATTCATTCATTTATTTGAGAGAGAGAAATGCAGGGTGTGATTTCACGACCCTGAGATCGTGACTTAAGCCAAAACCAAGAGCTGAACGCTTATCTAACTGAGCCACCCAGGTGTCCCTTCCACTGTGTTAAAAGTCAACAGTGTCACAATTTCAAATTTCTCTCCACTCCCTAACCTCTGCTTTCATCATCATATCTCATTTCTCAGACTGACCATCCTACCTCTTTCTTATATGGTCCTTTGTATTGGGCCCAGACATATAATCCAGGATAATTTTCTTATTTTAAAAACCTTAATTTAATTACCTCTTCAATGTCTTTTTTTTTTCTTTTAAGGTAATATAATAGATACCAGTAACTAGGACATAGACATCACTTAGCAACTATTATTCTATCAAATCTTGCTTCCTCTGACTTTGCTGTATTGCCTTATTAGTTCTAGGAGCTCTTTTGTCAATTCTTTATGATCTTGTACATAGACTTCATGTTATGCAGGAAAACTACAGGTGTTGGATAGAAAAGGAACAGATTCATGCATATAAGGGCATTTGATATTTGACAAATATCAATAAATGTAAGCAAAAGGTGGACTTCTTGATAATGATGGTGGGGCATTAGGTACCTATGAGTTTTCTATGGTGCTATAATAAATTACCACAAACTTACAGCTTAAGTCAGAAGGGGTTGGTAGGGCCACAATCCTTCTGAAGGATTAGAAGGTGATTCTTGCTTTTTTCTCCAGGGTCTGTTGGCTCCAGGTGTTCTTTGCCTACAGCAGCACAAACCCAGCCTCCATCTGTCTTCTCATGGCCTTCCTCTTTGTGACTTCTCCTTTCTCTTCTCTTAAAGTGACACTCATTAAATTTAAGAATCAGGCTCATTCAGAATATTCTCATCTCAACATCCATATATTAATTACATGTGCAAAGACCCTTTCTTTCCTAAGGTCATATTCATAGGTTTTAGGGATTAAAACTTGCATATATATTTGGGATTGGGGGAGCACAATTCAACCTTTTATACTACATATGTAGAAAGAAAATAATCCCTTATCTCACACCATGTTCCAAGTGGATTAATTACCCAAGTACAAAAAGTTTAAACCTTTTAGATTATAAGAGAATATATTTAAAACATCAGGGTAGGGTTTCTTAAACAATATTCAAAGGGTATAAAAATAAGAAATAATAAAGCATTGACAAATCTGAGTATATTTAAATTAATATTAATATTCATTAAAGGGCAATATAAAATGGTGAAAAGCTAGCCTTTTTATCCATAATATATATATTGAGAAATACAACACATCATTAGGAAAAAGTTGAGCCACTAAAAAATTAATACACAAAATTTATAATGGATTTCTGAAAGAGAAGCATGTACAAGTAGACCAAATATATGTGAATGAAGACACATTTGTCCAAAACCTATGGGATACAGCAAAGGCAGTCCTAAGGGAGAAGTACATAGCCATCCAAGTCTCCATCAAAAAAAATTGAAAAATCCAGAATATACCAGCTTTCTTTACACATTAAAGAACTAGAGAATCAACAACAAATTAAGCCAACCCCACACACAAGAAAGGAATTAATCAAGATTAGAGCAGAGATCAAAAAGATAGAAACTAGAGATACAGTAGAATACATCAACAAAACCATAAGCTGGTTTTTTGAAAGAATCAATAAGATCAATAAGCCACTGGCCAAAATAATCAGAAATAAAAGACAGAGGACCCAAATTAATATAATTATAAGTGAAAAGGGAGAGATCACAACTAATAGCAAGGAAATAGAAACAATCATCAGAAATTATTATCAACAGTTATATGCCAATAAGTTAAGGAACCTATATGAAATGTATACATTCCTGGAAACCTATAAACTTCCAAAACTGAATCAGGCAGAAATTGACAACCTGAATAGACCAATATCTAGTAACAAGATTGAAGCAGTGACCAAAATACTCCCAAAAAACAAGAGCCGAGGACCTGACAGATTCCCCGGAGAATTCTACCAAACTTTCAAAGAAGAAATAATACCTATTCTCCTGAAGCTGTTTCAAAAAACAGAAAGAGAAAGAAAACTTCCAGACTCTTATTAAGAAGCCAGCATTACCCTGATCCCCAAACCAGGCAAAGACCCCATCAGAAAGGAGAATTTCAGACCAATATCGCTGATGAATATGGATGCCAAGATTCTCAACAAGATCCTAGCTGATAGGATCCAACAGTACATTAAAAAGATTATCTACCATGACAAGGTGGGATTTATCCATGGGATGCAAGTGTGGTTCAACATTCACAAACCAATCAATGTGATAGAACAAATCAAAAAAAGAAGAAAAAAGAACCACATGTTCCTCTCAATTGGAGAAAAAACATTTGACAAAATACAGCATCCGTTACTGATTAAAATGAGTGAAAGTATAGGGACAGAGGGAACATTCCTCAACTTCTTAAAATCTATCTATGAAAAACCCACAGTGAATATCAGTCTCAGTCGGGAAAAGCTAACAAGCCTTCCCTTTGAGATCAGGAACACAACAAAGGATGCCCACTCTCGCTACTGTTGTTTAACATATCACTGGAAGTTCTAGAACAGCAGTCAGACAACAAATCTCTTCACAGATGACATGATACTTTATATGGAAAACCCAAAAGACTCCACCCCCAAACTACTAGAACTCATACAGCAATTCAGTAATGTGGCAGAAATCAGTTGCTTTCTTATACACTAACAATGAAAATATAGAAATGGAAATTAGAGAATTAATTCTCTTTAATATAGCACCAAGAACCATAATATCTGAGAATAAACCTAACCAAACAGGTAAAGGATTTGTACATGAGGAACTATAAAACACTCATGAAAGAAATTGAAGAAGACAGAAAAAGATGAGAGCATTCCATGCTCATGGATAGGAAGAATAAACATTGTTAAAATGTCTATACTGCCTAGAGCAATCTATACTTTCAATGTCATCCTGATCAAAATTACATTAGCATTTTTTCAAAGAGCTAGAACAAATAATCCTAAAATTTTTATGGAACCAGAAGAGACCCTGAATTGCTAAGGAAATGTAGAAAACGAAAAACAAAACTGGGGGCATCACGTTGCCTGATTCCAAGCTTTACTACAAAGCTGTGATCACAAAGGGACACATAGACCAGTGGAAAAGAGTAGAAAGCCCAGATATGGGACCCTCAACTCTATGGTCAAGTAATCTTTGACAAAGCAGGAAAAAATATATAGTGGAAAATAGACAGTCTTTTCAACACATGGTGCTGGGAAAATTGGACAGTTATATGTAAAAGAATGACCATTTTTTACACCATACCCCAAAATGAACTCAAAATGGATCAAAGACCTCAACATGAGACAGGAATCTAACAAAATCCTAGAGGAGAACATAGGCAGTAACCTCTTCGACATCAGCCACAGCAACCTCTTTCAAGACCTGTCTCCAAAGGCAAAGGAAACAAAAGTGAAAATGAACTTTTAGGACTTGATCAAGATCAAAAGCTTCTGCACAGCAAAGAAAATAGTCAATAAAACATAGAGCAACCCATGGAATGGGAGATGATATTTGCAAATGACAATACAGACAAAGGGCTGATCTCCAAGATCTATAAAGAACTCCTCAAACTCAACACACACAACACAAATAATCACATTAAACAAACAAACAAACAAACAACAACAACAAAACAGGCAGAAGACATGAACAGACACTTCTCCAAAGAAGACATACAAATGGCTAACAGATGAAAAAATGTTCATCATCATTAGCCATCAGGGAGATTCAAATCAAAACCACATTGAGATACCAACTTACACCAGTTAGAATGGCCAAAATTAACAAGACAGTAAACAAGTGTTGGAAGGGATGTGTAGAAAGGGGAAGCCTCTTACACTGTTGGTGGGAATGCGAGTTGGTGCAGCCACTTTGGAAAATGGTGTGGAGATTCCTTAAGAAATTAAAAACAGAGCTACCCTATGACCCTGCAATTGCACTCCTGGGTATTTACCCCAAAGACACAGATGTAGTGAAAAGAAGGGCCACCTGTACCCCAATGCTCATAGCAGCAGTGGTCACAGTCACCAAACTGTGGAAAGAACCAAGATGCCCTTCAACTGACAAATGAACAAAGAAGATATGGTCCATATATACAATGGAGTATTATGTCTCCATCAGAAAGGATGAATACCCAAGTTTTATCTCAACATGGACGGGACTGGAAGAGATTATGCTGAGTGAAATAAGTCAAGCAGAGAGAGTCAATTATCATATGGTTTCACTTACTTGTAGAGCATAAGGAATAACATGGAGGACATTGGGAGATGGAGCAGAGAAGTAAGATAGGGGATAGGGGAGGAGGGAGATAAACCATGAGAGACTGTGGCCTCTGAGAAACAAACGGAGAGATTTGGAGGGGAGAAGTGTGGGGGGATGGGTGAGCCTGGTGGTGGGTATTACGGAGGGCAAGTACCGCATGGAGCACTGGGTGTGTTGCCTAAACAATGAATTCTGGAACACTGAAAAGAAATAAAATAAAGTAGAAAAAATTAAATAAAAGATTTAAAAATGTTCAAATTGATTAGTAACAAGCAAGGTACAAGTTAATACCACAATTCAGTATCATTGTACATTCATTATATTTGCAAAATAAAAATTCTGAAAATGTCAAATATTAGAATTCAGGATAATGTAAATAAATTCTCTCAAGTATTGTTAGTAGGCGTGGAAATTCTACAATCTCTTTGGAGAATATTTTGGCATCACCTACAAATATAATGGGGTATCTTTATATTTACTTATATTTTCCTTTTCATATTTTGTAGTGGTAAAAATTGCCATAGGAAAGAAACCTAAAAGAGAAGTGAACTGATGACAGTAAAGATTCACCCTGGTAGGGGGGAAGAAAGATGGCTCTGTTTCTATACATTAAACTGAAAGATGTTTCAAAACCCAAGGGCAGCCCATTGTGAAAATAGTATTTATACATATATTTAAACACAATATTTAGTTTGTAGGTGAACTACAGGTGCGATACATATAATATCTTATAAGAACATATAAATAAAATTTTATAACAAAGATTATATACATTTATTACTAAATTTTGCCTATTAGCCTCCCCAAGTTCTTTTTCTACTTCTATATCTACTATTAGCTTAGATTATTCAAAACAATGGAAAGAATGTGTGTTTTTATGTTCTTTAGGCTGAAGGTAAGAGAAAAAACTAACTTCATATTCAGTAAGACAAGATTAAATCCTTTACATCATATCAGAGTAAATATAATGTCGATACAAAGTCATTGGATCATGAACAAAATTAAAAGAACTGGTAATGTAACTATGAACAGAAACTAGACTAAACACATGCTTACAATCAGTGTGCAAAAGGTAAAGTTCAAAATTTAAAGAAAGAATTGTATCATATGAGATAATAAGAATTTTTCATAATTTATTATGTGGAATAATTAATAAATATTAAATATTAAATGGAATATGCAAGAGTATAGAAAATGAAAGAGGGAGGTTAAAGATAAAATTAAATAGATCAATAAGTATCATTAATAAATTAAGTAAAACCAGGAAGAAATAGAATAAGTATCATCAAGAAGCAAGTTATTTTTAAAGAAAAATGATTTAGATAATCATAATCAATATGCTGGTTTAAGATAGAGGTGAAAGCAATTATAAAGATACTTAAAATGTGTGATAAAAAGCCATATAGTGTATGAAAATCTGATGTATGTATGAATTTAAGAATAATAAAAGGCAATAAAACCCAGAAGATTGGAAATATATAAATTTAATTCTAGTAGTTTTTCTAGCTGGAAAAAAAATAGGTATTTCAGAAATGTTTGATTTAGAAAATTCTCCAGTGAGTTATATAATTTTGTTAATCTTTTGGACTTAAAAGACATAATTCTTCAATCATCATGACAAAAAAAGTCAATGACTTAATAGGGAAAAAGGAAACATGACCTCAAACTTATCAAAAGTATTATTGATGCTGTGGTGCTTGGGTTCAGTCAAGTGGCTGACTCTTGGTTTGAGTTCAGGTCATGCTCAGAGCTTGAGATTCTCTCCCTGCTCCCCCTCCCTTCCCTAGCTTGCACTCTCTCTCTCAGAAAAAATAAATAAATAAAATGCTTAAAAAAGAAAGCATTATTAATGCTAGAAGACATTGGAACAGTCTTCAAAGTTCATAGAAAAATCCTGACCTAAATGTCGAGTTTGTTGGCAAATATGAAGGCAACAGACAGACATTTCCAAACATGAAAGAACTAGTTTGATAAAAGCTCTTGACCTGATGACATATTTTTAAATACACATTTTTAAATCTACATATTATCTGATGATGAAAAATAAAGGAATGAGAAATGGAAAAGTAAGCAACTGGCCAACACTGACTACTAAATCATTTTAAACATCATATGGATAGTAAACATCTATTAGAATTATAGAAATAAAATACATATATTAGAAACTTATACAATATATAAATAATTACCCAAAGAACAAATGAGCAAAGAATTAAAGATAACATTATAGGAGAAAAAGAGAGGGTCTTAAAAGCCCTTAGATTTCATTGCAGAGAGATACCTAACTCTCCTTCACAATACTTACTCTAGTGTCATCTTTATTTTCTCTATTTATATTTTTCTCCTTCTCTCCATGCATCCTACAATGCTTTCTACAATGAATGCATCCTATATAGAGAAAGATTTCTGGAAATGTGCTTATCTAATACAGGTAATGATCATGTATGAAAGGCAGTCTTTGTATTTTTGTTTAAATATACTCTTCTAACTTTTTTGAAAACTTGGTTATTTAAGTGTATATTTTAAAAAAGCGAGGGGTCTCCTGGTTGGCTCAGTTGGTTAAACGTTCAACTCTTGATTTCAGCTCAAATCGTAATCTCAAGGGCCGGAGATTGAGCCTTACATCAAGTTCCCCACTGGAAGGGGAACCTGCCTAAGGTTCTCCATCTCCCTCTCCATCTGCCCCTCCTCAAGGCACACCTGCTCTCGCTCTCTCTCTCTCTAAAAAAAAAAAAAAAAAAAAAAAAAAAAGCAAACAAACAAAAAAACCACAAAGACTAAAGATGAAAAATAGTAGAAGTATATTGAAATGGCTAAGTCCATTTGGTGGAGAGATGATTATTTTCTTTGATTCCTGAAGCTGCGTATCTATCTGAATAATGATGACGACGATAATGATGTAATGTGTATTCTCCCTTCTTTTAAACTGTTCTCTGCAAATGTCTGGTGATTTTATTAAAATCCATAGTCCGTGTCCCATGTAGGATCCGTACACTTTAAGAAGAATTCGAAAATAACTTTATTCAGTGACAATAATGTAGCCCAGTGAAACTATCGTTTGGAGCTGGTATGTCTTTTTGTAAGCCTGACAGTGGACTACATAGGTCACTGCTCTATCTAAACACAAAGATGAGTTTTACCTCTCATGTGCTTTATGCAGCACCATTGAATAATCTTCTTTTATGGGCGTTTATATATTTACTCCCTTTATAATTTTCTCAGGAATCAGTTTTGTTTTTATTTTATGCCACAAAAATGGTTAAATATTTATCTAAGTTACTTTTAATTCTTATGAACACATCAATTTGGGAAATTGGAAAATTGAATTCAGAGTGAGGAAAAATACTCTAATTTCATTAATTGATTAAATGCTGAGGGTTTTTGTTTGTTTTTTGTTTTGTTTTGTTTTCCTGCAAGTAAAGGCACTATGCTGGGAACACAACACCAGGAATGGGATATCCCTAAGTCATATATAAAATTCATTGTGAATTAGAACTTCAGAAGGATTAAAATAGTGATTTAAATAGTGAACATTGACATTCTGAGCTACTTCATTCTTTTTTAATCCAGATTCTTAACAGCCTGTAGCAGCATTTCAGAAGCACTACAATTTCTGCCAATAACCTTTCACCAAAAAATAATTTCAGTCAGCATTATCACTCAATGTAACCAACAGAAACCAGAAATCCACTTCAAATGTCCTTCAAATACCTAGAAGATGAATTCAAGGGGATATGAAATGTAAAACTCAGAAGATGAGGCCTGACTTTGATACTCACTTGGTCTGATAAAGTAATTTTGTCTCCATCTAGATCTCATTGTATAAGGAAAAGGAGGGAAAGGAAGCCGTAATGTGTCACCTTATCGAAATAAGGCACCTGTCATTTCTGGAATTCTGCTTAAACTATGATAGATGTTCTTATCAACAAAATCTCTTTCCTTCCTAGAAAACAGGACTTTGAAAGGTAAAATAGTACAAGTGAGCTACATTTTCTTGCTAGAGATGCTATGAACAATGGAAGGAAACAAGAGCCTTGATTAAAAATGGCCAAAACTTTAGAGGGAAAGATACAAACCACCCACAGTGGACAGAGCAAGGGGGCATTATCCTTTAATGTGAGAGTTACACTGGTTTATCACTATTTTTCCCCCATATGTTATCCTTAACACTATTCACTATTTTCTCTGTTTTATACACTTGGTCCATGCAAGGGACTATAATTTGTAATACGGAATATGTATTTGGTGGCACAGAGCTTCTAAAATGCTGGGTGTTTCCAAAGTGGTAAGAGCATTACTGATGTCATTTGTTATTTTAATGAGGTGAGTTTTGGAAAACACCTAAGGATGCAGCTGGTCGCCAAGCTTACCTTCGTGTTCAGAGAGCTGCAACTTCAGCTCAGCAACCCCTGATTGTCAGGGAAGGGGGAGGGGCTGCAGATTAAGTTTCATCACCAACGGCCCCTGATTGCATCAATCATGCCTTTGCAATGAAGCCTTCCTAAAAACCGAGAAAGTCGGTGTGCGGGGCTTCTGGGCTGGTGAATAAAGGGAGGTACTGGGACAGTGGCACTCCGGGAGAGGGCATGGAGGGTCCCTGCCCTGTCCTCATATCCTTCCCCACGCCTGTCTCCCTCTGACTACTCCTGAGTTATACTCTTTTATAAGACACTGGAGCACTAGCAGTTGAAATGTTTCTCAGTTCTGAGAGCCACTCCAGCAAACTTCCTCCCCGAAAGGAGAGGGCTGTGGGAATCTGGTTTACAGCTACGTGGTCAGACGTGCAGGTAACAACCTGGACTTGCAGCCGGTCTCTGATGTGGTGGAGCAGTGTCTTCTGGTCGGACGAGCCCTCGGCCTGCGGAGTCGGTGCTGTCTCTAGGAAGACGCTGTCATAATTGACTCAATGCTCATTGCATCCTGCTGCTTCCGGAATTGCTTGGTGTTGTGTGGGGAAACCCCTACAACGTACACAGGGAATTAGATCCAGGAACCCAAAGAGTCAACTTTTCCTGCTTTCATAGAATTTGGAGTGTTTATTTTTTTTATAGAAAAATATGTTAAGTAAGTTATAATTATTTCATCTGGTGGAGCTGGAAAGACATGGAGGAATTTTTGTTAAGCCACAGGTAAGCATACTGGGAGATCTGTTTTATTCTGTTTTGTTTTGTTTCCTCTATAGCTACACGGTTTCTGGTATCATCCTCCTCACCAAATTGTCAGTTAATTAGGGATCCGCCTCTTCAACCACATTCTTTCTTTTCTTTTTCTTTCTTTCTTTTGCCTTTTTAATTTTTATTTTAATTCCAGTCCATGACATTCTTTTGTAGTAATGACCAAAGTACAGACAAATGATTCATAATTTGTCAATCATAATTGTTAACCTTCTGGCCTCTATCATATTTGAAGGTTCATATACAAGACATGCCAGGCCAAATAGAAACCTCCTCTGATTTCTTCAAAATTGTAACCTAGATTGGGGGCAAGGGAAGCTGGAAAGTAATATGAGCCCATAGCTGTTAGCTGATCGTGCCTAAATAAGTCGAAGACAGATTTCAGTTGCTTCCAACTGCATGCCTAGATGAATACATGTATAAAGAAAATCTGCTGGAAGATGCCTAACTTTGGTGACCAGGTGAACAATGGCAGGCATTGAAACAAGTAAATATTCTTGGGAAAGCAAAACACTGGGTCAACATTTCTTTTTTTTCTTTCTGTTTTACATAAAATGACCATGTAAAAAGAGTAAATATACAGGTACTAGCTTCAAAGATATAAAATATTTAACAATTCAGATACTATATACATCATCTTTTCCATATGAAAAAATACATTATTTGAAATGTATTTCCATTTATTTCAAAGTATATAATATTAAAATCATTGTTTTTTTACGTGGTTTCATGATTAATTAGTAATATGGAATAGGGTAGTGTAGATTCACCTAGTGTTTTTTGTTTTTTTTAATATTTTATTTATTTTTTTGACAGAGAGAGACAGTGAGAGAGAGAACACAAGCAGGGGGAGTGGGAGAGGGAGAAGCAGGCTTCCCACTGAGCAAGGAGCCCAATTCAGGGCTCGATCCCAGGACCTTGGGATCATGACCTGAGCTGAAGGCAGATACTTAACAACTGAGCCACCCAGGTGTCCCTCACCCAGCGTTCTTAATAAAAGCTGAAAAAGTGGGCACTGATACATGAAAACTTAGCAAAAAGAGTCATATAATAGAGTACATTTATATACTACGTACATAGAATGCATTTACACATTTGGAATTTTAATGTGATTGAAATTCTAGTATTAAAATACCTTCTTACATCAGCTAAAGCCTTTAAACTATATATATATATATATATATATATATATATATATATATATATATATAACACATTATATGGCACAAAAAAATATATAAAAAAAATTTTCCATCCAACCTCATAATTTTATGCTATGCAGATTATGATAAATTACCTTCCTTTTCAATAACAAAACTAGGTATGTAAGTTACAGCTTGAGTATTATGTCATTAGCGTTTTAGAAAGATAGAAGTATACACGGTCAGATCCATTTCTGCTGTAGCTGGCGTAATTAGATTGTTCTTTCTTTCCTTCTTCTCTCTTCTCTCTTTAGCTCTCTTGCTCCTGTTCCTGCTCCTTCCTCGACCTCCTCTTTCCTGCTCTCTCCCTCTTGCTCTCAAACGGAATCTATCATCTGTTTCAGTTTTTATTTAAATTACAGTTAGTCAACATACAATGTATCTTAGATTCAACTCTGCCCTGTAACACCCCGTTCTCACCACAAGTGCCCTCCTGAATCCCCATTACCTATTTGACTCATACCCCTGCCCACTTCCCCTCTGGGAACCAACAGTTTGGGAATTTCTAAATTTTCAATTTCTTTTTTTCCTCACATGGAGAATGTTCTCTCTTTGCTACTCCATTAGTTTCCCTAGAATATTAGTCAAATAATTATCTTTAGAGAGATCTGGTTATAATATTTGTGAATTTTTATTTGCTTTTATAACAGAACAAAGAGAGAAGCAGGATCCCCACTGAGCAGGGAGCCCCCCGTGGGGCACCATCCCAGGACCCTGGGATCTTGACCTGAGCTGAAGGCAGATGCTTAATTCACTGAGCCACCCAGGAGCCCCAGCTAAAAAGATTTATTTTGTGTGTGTGTCTATAAAATTGGTCAGCAATAATCTAAATAATGTGTAAATATAAATTCATAAATATGCTTCTAGTAAAAATAATGTTAAATAAAATCTTTACACAACTCATTTGTCATATCTACACAATTACATATTGAGAGATACTAGAGCCTCATGGCTATGAACCTGGTGTCTCCAGCTGAATTTCCTGGATTCAAATCTCACCTTCTGAGTTTACTAGCTAATGCCTATAGGAATCAATTTTCTTTCTTTAAAATCAACATTAATAAAAGCATTCAATTCATACATCATTATTATAAACATATTAAAATGTGTTTCTCTTTTTCCTTTTGTTTCTTTTTTCCCTTTAAAGGAGTATTGAAAATGTCGCATAACATTTTTATGCATATTTCTGCCTTGCAAAGTATAGAAGATTCTAACAGGCCCTTGAAAGTTCGAAGAAACAATTTTGTCAAATCTTGTTTGTACCCTGGCTCTGGGAAAGAATGACATTGTCAATTCTATGGACAGTTTGTTAAGCCACTTTCTGTGCTAGAATAAAACACAGCTGGTGTTGGGGGTGCCTGGGTGGCTCAGTCTATTAAGTGTCTGCCTTCAGTTTGGCTCAGGTCATGATCCCAGGGTTCTGGGATTGAGCCCCACATTGGGCTCCCTGCTCAGCGGGAAGTCTGCTTCTCCCTCTGCCCCTTCCCCTGCTTGGGTTCCCTCCCTCTCTCTCTCTCTCTCTCTCTCTGTCAAATAAATAAATAAATAAATAATATATATATATTTTTTAAGAAAGCTGGTGTTTGTATTTAATGAAATGGTTTGTTTTTTTTTTTTCAAAGCCCAAGAGCCATAACTTTTAAAATATATTTCAAGGGTACCTGGGTGGCTCAGTTGGTCGAGCGACTGCCTACAGCTCAGGTCATGATCCCGGACCTCCAGGATCGAGTCCCACATTGGGCTCCCAGCTCCCCGGGGAGTCTGCTTCTCCCTCTGACCTTCTCCTCTCTCATGCTCTCTCTCACTCATTCTCCCTCAAATAAATAAATAAAATCTTAAAAAAATAAAATAAAATAAAATATATTTCAAGACTTCTTGGGGTACCAAATAGAAGGGATGAATGAGAGTGAGGGGAAATTTTCCTTATTTCTATTGTTGACATTTTAAGTATTCTGCAGGTGGTAACTTTTAGAATATGACATTCTGATGTTCACTTAGCTATTTGAAATGTCAATTAAGAAATAGGAAGTTGTAACAAATCATGTTATTTAACTTCAATTTGAATCCTCACTCTCTCAACTGATAGCGTATTAGACTAGAAAATCCCTTAAAATATAAAGAGGGAAATACTTTTTATTCTAGTCAGCTCTTCATATTCCCAACTTGTCAGTCTTTGGGAAGTGGAATTATTTGTAAAAATGTCAACCAAGTTAGGAATAGAAAAAAAAAGACTAAGGAAATTAAATTTAGGGTATATGACAATTAGGATGAATAGTCCTAGAAGAATCACTTTAAATATTACTTCTTGCAAAGTAATTGTGTATGTAAAACATTGTTTCTCCAACAAAAGATTAAATCTGTACCTAGCTGTAATTTAGATTTTTTCTAAAATGTAAAATCAGTGACCACCAATCAAGACTAAAATCAGAAATAAAAAGGCTTAGAGTGGTGTTAGTAGTGAATACAAGGATGCCTTTAAAAAATTACAATTTATGCAAAAAAGTGGGAAAAAAATCAGATCACTCTGCTGAAATTTCACTAGACTCTCCCTTTTCCCTTACCCTGGCACTAACGTATAATCTACTCCACATACTTAATTTCAGGACATACTTAAGAAACTGAAAGCCATCTTCTGAACCAACAATGAGTCTTACTTAGATCGGCATATGGCATTTAATTGTTGGAAATAAGTCTACTTCGTATGAGTAAAATGTGGTTTCTGCCATTTCTCTAATCTGTAGAGGAGATACCACAAATATAGATTTTTTTTAAGTGTATTTTCAGAAAAACTTGTTAATAGTTCTTAGAATCTGGGATCTTAGCTACTCTTTGTTATATAAAGTGACAATAATTAATATCTACCAAGAGAAAGGGAAAGTACAGATTAAAGAAAGAAATAGAAGCCAAATAAAATTATATTTTTATTTCCACACAGTTTATATAAAGGCTAGTTCTAATCCATTTAAAAATCATGGGCCACTTTTGATTCTCTCCCCAGAAAAATTCACGTGGGCTAATGTATCTAAAATTTTGCGTAGATTTTCGGGGCACTTACAGTTCATCCATGGACTGTAAGTTAAAAATAGTTGTTCTATTGAAATGAGGTAAAGGTGTGTTTTTACCTTCATCAAGGAAGATGAATGAGTCCAGTCCTTTGAAGACAGAGTTGTGACGTATAAAGCTAAATTCATTGTAATCTGCACTTTTTGATGTTTCAGTTGATATATAACAGAGCAGTTAATATGTCAAACTCCTAAGACCTTTTATGAGGGAGAAAATATTTAGACTTATCATAAAACTGCAGTTGCTAACAATTGCTGTAATTTACCTTAATTTAGTGGGAGTCTAGACACAAAACTGCCACAGGACACATTTTTAATGGACAGATTCCTTTCAGACTGATATACACTTTCTTTTTTACCTTAATTCACTTGCATAAAGCTATCTGACATATGATTCCAAAGGTAACACTATTGCTAGTGTAAGGTCTGCTGCCCAGAAATCGTATACATTTTTCACAGAGAACCATATGTTTCTTTTCTCCTTCTGTTAAAGCACAGTGTGGCAATCTGACAATGTGTGCTAATAGGGAGTAAGACATTTACTTCCCCTACTGTAGTCATCAGAGGTTTTATTAAGTGTATCATGGTAAAAAGTATAGTTTGGAAATCAGTTATGATCATTTTTAACGCAGCCC
This sequence comes from Mustela nigripes, assembly GCF_022355385.1. NCBI lineage: Eukaryota > Metazoa > Chordata > Mammalia > Carnivora > Mustelidae > Mustela > Mustela nigripes. The sequence continues at coordinate 5,076,190 of NC_081559.1, read as the reverse complement.
AGTCAGACAGGTTAATGTCCACTGTTGATTTTCTCCTCTGAACCCAGGACTCCAGCAGTATAAGACTCTCTGTAATATGCCCTGAGGTAAAAATAGAACCTGACAAACTCACAGAGCTTGCCCCTGTGACACCCATCACATTGGAGCAGATCTAAGTTCATCTATGAAACCCTCCTCCTCTCCCGGCATTTCTTGTCTGTGTCTCTCCACCCCATGCCTTCTGCTCCCTCCTGCTACCACCTTTCTGTGTTGTTCTGAAGGACCCATGACACCAATGCCATCAATTTCTAACCACATAAACATGGAAATGTTGCATCAACGCTTTGAACTCTTTGAGAATCAGCCTGCTGTGTTGCAAAAACGTAAAATAATGCCTGGTTATTATGAAGACAAAGGGAGACAATATAAGGAAGAGAATGACTCCCATATACCCAGAGCTAGAATTGGGTTTTGGGTGGAAGAAACGGTCAGTTAATAAAACATCCGAATTAGAACTCCTCCAGGATTATTTGCTTTTGAACAGAAGCTTAAAACCAAAGGGGGTGAAGCTTCAGGAAGACATAATTGCCATACCGATGTGTTGCTGTAAGGGCCGGTGTCTGTGTCCCTCAAACTACTCCCTGTCTGGCCTACTTTTCCAAAGATTGTTCCAGAGTTGTGTCTAAGTAACTAATGGATAAAATGGTCATAGAAATACCTTAATAAAATATATTAATTTGGGGAACTCTTTCTCAGGTTCAAATTATTTTTGGTCTATCCATTGACAACACTTGAAGCTGCATTGTTGGAGAAAAGAAGGAACTCATATTTTGGGAAAACTTCAACTTGCAGAAAGTGCAAGAAAATGGAACACATTTAACATATTGCATTAGGTTTGCAGAACAAAGTTTTTAAAGAAGAAAAGGAGAAGTAACTCAACATAAAAATATCAACAATATATAGTCATTAATAAATTTTACACCATTATAACTATGGTCATGATTTGGTAAACTTTGCTTTCCAAAATCTAAATGTCCACTTTTTTTTTTTTTTTTTGGTGTTCTAACAAATGTACCAGTTGCTCCAAGTAACTCTGGATTATATATATATATTTTTTTTTTTCAGGTAACATATGGAAAGATACATGTGAAATTAGATACCATCTGTAAACAACAGATTAAAGATATGAGCAAACCCTGAAAATGGCCTCAAATTTTCATTAAAATCTTACATATAAAACTTCAACTAGAGGCGCCTGCGTGGCTCAGTGGGTTAAAGCCTTCGGCTCAAGTCATGATCTCAGGGTCCTGGGATCGAGCCCCGCATTGGGCTCTCTGTTCAGCAGGAAGCCTGCTTCCCCACTCTCTCTCTGCCTGCCTCTCTGCCTACTTGTGATCTCGATCTCTCTCTCTCTGTCAAATAAATAAATAAAATATTAAAAAATAATAATAATAAAAAAATTTTAAAAAATAAAATAAAACTTCAACTAAGTGCTTGAGAATTTTAAGTTTGCCAAGGCTTTACATCTTGCAATGTTATGTCATATTAATATTATTTTCAGTCTTTACTATAATAAAAATGATGTAAAAACATTAAGGAAGGGTACATTAAATCAAAAACATGCATTTGGCACATATATATTTACCTGCGAAATCACATTTCTAACACCTTTTTGGTAACTCTGTGAAACAGAAAAAGCAACAGCTCATGAGGCATATTTTCAATCATCTTGAAATGCCCTTTACCCTAGTAATTTACTTTCTAGCTCTGCATGCATTTTAAATGACTACTTTGCTAATATGTGAAAGATGTGAAAAAGTAAAATGAACGTATCATGCACTAAAGAAGAATGTGGAAAGAAATTGAGGTCATTCAAATTATTGGTAAGAGGCTTATAACTCACGATGATGACCATGGCAATGAAAAGACAGCAAGGAAACTGGCAAGGAACCATGAGCAAGTTGATCGTAGAAGAATGATGTCATCGCCTTGATTGGGCAGCATAGACCCTGTGGAAGTGCTTGTCAGTGCTGTGAGTGACATTCCCCAATGTCAAGTCAGAACATAAACCAATCATAAATCACCGGAACAGCAAGTGGCCAATAATGGCAAATTGAGAAATATGAATGAGGCTCTTATTGTTCCCAGACTTTTTCCAAATTGATCTGTTTTGGTCTCTAAGTACACAATTCACATTTTCAGTATTCTAATTGCCTAAATGTGGTTCTTGTACTTTTCAGATGAAATCTAATTCATCATCTCTACCTTAAATTATAGGGGGATTTCTAATTTCTCCACCCTAAGTTTTGCTTTTTTTTTTTGCTTTTTCCCCAGTAGACCGATACGGCTTAATATTTATCACAGTGGTATTTGAGCTTGAAAGCTCCCTCTGCTGTTATTGTGGAAAATAAATAATAAAACCTGTTGCAGGACACATTGCAAATAAGGATATTTTATTAACTTGGGTTAGAACTATTCTCATTGGAGTTCAAGTTACAGCATCAAAGATCTACCCAAAAACATCTGCCTGAGATAAAATAACTTCCAATAACTGTCATTGTACAGACCATGAAAATGAGGCTGAGAAGGTTAAGTAGTTTTCCTAGATGTTAGAATAAAACTCAAATAAAATCTGAAACAGATATATAGAGGAAGCATGAAGAACTTTCTTTCTGGATTTTCTTACTTCATCATTATTTTATTTATCTCTTCTGATGAGTAGGCTTGCCTCCTCTGACTACATCATATAACCTGGCACTTCAGAAGTGTTGCTTTGGATCACAGGAAGATCAGAGGTAAATTTAATGCTTAATTACAATTATATTAACTAAGATTTTTAATATAACATGATTTTATATTATATTTCTAATTTATCTGGTTTTGATTTATATGTGTGCTATCGAATGCAATTGCAAATATTTTGGGAAGCAAACGGTGGTGATAAAAATATCAAGTGGCAGCATTTGTATGACTTATTTTGTGCTATGATCAAAAATAATAAAGAATTGCTACTATCAACACCATCTACCTCAAGTTTGGAATTTCTAATATATGATCTTTCTCTTCATCTTTTAGGAACAACAAATATATTTCATTAAATTTTCTTTTCTATGTAATATACTTTCTTGTATATGGAGAAAAATGCTTAATTTTAATATAATATGGATTGAAGTTTTCAAAGAGTTCGAAGTGCTGAAATAAATATGAAAGCCTTTTTTTAAAAAGTATTCCTGTGTCTTTCATGAGGAGACAGCCGTCCTATTTCCATCCACTTACCTTTAACCAATCACTGCATTTATATCCTTTAATCCTTCTTCACAAATTAGTACCTCAATTCCTCAATCCTATTTTAAAAACTTTTCATAACTTCCTCCAGTTTTTCTGTTCCTGTATATGCATTTGAAATCAACATCAAAATCAAGAAGGAGAAAATGTTTATATAACAAGCCCAGGAAAATTCTTCGGTTTGTTGGATTGTTTTTTGTGTTTTTCATTGCCTGTAAAAATCTAATGCATTGTCTACCATGTTTACTTAGGTCTCTTTTGGTATTTTTACCCACCAGGTATTTCCATCTACTACTTATCTGTGTTTCCAAAATGATGATCTTATCTCTGCTCTAAGTCTAATCGTGTTAACTGCACTTTTATTGCTAGCTGCTTATATTTTAGTTTAGTAGTAGTATAGACTTCTGGCTCTGCTTATTCTCCCTGGTCCCCCTGCTCTTAGAGTGGAAAACAATTTTTAAAATCAGATATATGCTACTTTTTTAATCAATTGGAAATTTTTGTTCCAAGTGTATTGTGATTTTTCCTAGGATTCTTTTAGTAATATTGCAGAGAAATAAGATTCAAATTGATCAGGCCAGTTATGAGTGACGGAATTTTGAAGGGAAGTACAAATACTGGGTGAATTTCCAATAACTCCACTGGTCCTCTGATTCTTACTAAATTCAATTCAATACAGATAAAAGAAAGAGTGGGAAAAAAGGTCCATCTCTATCACTTAGGGTTGCTGCATAGTAAACAACCTTGGAACTGTGGGTTTGGAGCAATAAAACTTTATTAGGTCCTTGGTGCTGAGTGTGGGAATTCGCTCTGGGCTCAGTCGTGCGGCTCCAGTCCGCTGGCAGGTCAGCTGGCGGGTGACTCGGGCCGGGGGTCAGCTGCATCACATGTATCTGGCTTCTAACTGGCTACTGTAGATTTAGTCACGTCACAGTCATGTTCCAAAAGCAACAGAAAAGGGTGTGCACCGATGGCTGTGCTCCAGAACCAACAAGAAGAGCATGTACCAATAAGCAAGCATTTCCCATGTGTCTGCACGTGTCGTATGCACAAATGCCTCATTATCCAAAGGAAATCACGTAATCGAGTCCAGACTTCAGAGAAGAGTTAGACCCACTTCTTGGCAGAAGAGTGACCATCACATTGCAGAGGGCTAAGTCCTAAGAAACCATAATCTGTTAAACTCTCTTTGCCCCTAGCTTTCTCTTTTCTTCCTCCCTTTGTCACCCTTATCCATTTAAGGGACACCCTTCATTAGTGTCTCCGTGGAATTCTTTTTGAGGCTTCTCTGAACATATATTATTTTCCAAATTTACAAGAAGCTAAGAGAATTCCTTAATTGGTACACTCCAATTCGTACCAATTAAGGAATTCTTTGCTTGGACCAGAAGTGTTCTGCATGCTAAGATCATTTGAAACTGTGGCTCTGGAAAGGTTTTAAATCTTTAATTCATGGTTTCCCAATAGGATTACCAATTCAGAACACTGCTTTCTATTTTCATCACAAAAAGACCAAAATGCAGTGATGGTCTTTATAATTTAAATGTAACTCTGGCTTTCATAATTATGATACTAATCTTAATATGTCCAGTTAATGGGAACTGATCACAATGATAACACATCAAAAATCCAAAGAGAAGAGAAAAAGAGCGGTTGTCTGTCTTGGAAGGTCGGCCAAATGTTTAAATCATAAACTGACAACATGAGAAGGACTGGAAGTAAGGGGTAAAGCCGACTGGTACAACTTAGTTCAGATCTGAAGGTCTGAGAACCAGAGGAGATGGAGGTGGACATTTCAGTCTGGGTCTGAAGTCCTGAGAATGGGAACGTGGAGGCAGGCCAATACCCATGCCCCAGCTCAAGCCATCCGGCAGGAAGAGTCGAGTCTTCCTTTCTCTGCCTCTTTGCTCTACTCAGACCCTGCACAGATTGGATCATGTCCACTCACACTGGGGAGGGCAAATCATTTTATTCAGTCTACCTGTTAAGTCTAATTTCATCTGAAAATACCATCACATACACGCCCAGAAGTGATGTTTAGCCAAATACTAGGAAAACTGACATATGAAACTGCCCATCACACCCCACTTTCCCAAAGATCTCTTGGCAAGAATCCGAGGAGTAAGATTCACATGTACTGTATGATTATTCCTTTGTTAACATGTTTCTCAGATCTGTTCAATCTAACCCCCAGAAGACTGTTTTTGAGATTATGTAGTATGATATAATATTATGATCCCAAATACAAATAGAGGGAACAAGTAGCATTATATTTCCTTATTTTCCCTATGATACAAAAATATTTTATATTACCATGGATGTAAAATGTTTGCGTAAAATTCCCATAAGTGTCACTTTTACCAGTATCATTAAGTGCATATATGGTTTTAATGTCTTTATGGAAAATACAATCCAGTGTACCCATCTCAGAATGCTTTAAATAACATACATTTCTTAATTGAAATATTTTTACAGTGTAGAATACTGACAGGATAATTGGTATATCATTAATATCCTTAGATGTTGGACAAGTTATAAAATGTTTTCTTAAAGTTTATCAATATAATAATAAAATAATATAAATAAATAATAAGTATAACAATAATAATAATAAATAGTAAATTGTAAATAAATAAATAAAGTTTATCAATACCCACACTCCTAAAAGTGTATAAAGGCACAAAAAATGTATAAAGACAACTTGTACATATAACTCATAAATTAAAATTAATAAATTAAAATTCATTCATACATAATTATAAAGGAATGGAAATTCACATCAACAGTAAGTCATGAAACACAATGAGTTCCTTCCTTAGAAAACCATAAAATCCTATTCTAGAGGACCCTAGACAATAGCGGAAGTATAGCTTTCCTATCAGAAGTGAGTGATCAGATTACTTTTGATGTGATACATACTTTAACAGGAATTCAAAATGATGTTTACCATCGAGGCTTTATATCCTTAAGTACTTCCATCTCTCTATGCATCTCATTAAAAATGTATTTCATATGACCAGAAGCAATTTTTAAATAACCACACAAGGCTAAGGTTGTGTGGTTCAGTGGCATAATTTTAATTGCTTCAATTCAGAGATAAGTCCTATTTCCCAGGAGGGTACTTGCTTCTACTACTTGATAAAAATAATAAATCTATTCTATTAATTTGTATGATTGCAAACTGATTTTATCAGATAATGTATCAACATATTTATATGCTGTGCAACAAAATCCTGAAGGCAAAACGGAATAAAACCTTTATGTAGCAGATTTTGTTCTTGTAGTGACTTTTACATTAATAGGCGACCTAAATAATCTTTTTCATCATCAAAACCCTTTGGCAAAACAGTAACTAAATCTCAATTCTTCCCAAAGAAGGTTTTATTCATCATATGTAAAGAAAATAAATGAAATCAGAATAATTTATTTGGAACATGGAACTCTTGGCAGTGAAAGGAGATTCTTAGTAACATTAAGTTTCTGGTATTGTTTAAAACCCACATGTGAAATTACAGGGCATTGGGAAGAATCTTCCACAAAATTCTGTTTGAATCTTGTCTGTATAATAAAAATGTAAGTGCAAATTAAAGGGAACAAATGTAAATAAACTAGAAAATTTCAAGAGAGAAGTTCAACATTCTGACTAAAAATAAAGAACATTGGAATATGTGAAAATTCACATATGAAGACAATTTATTATCTAAATCCTTGAAAAAAAAGAAAAACAAAATAAAATCTTGGTGACATCCTGTGATTTTCCCTAGATGATGACCATATCACAAATGTCTAAAAGGTCAGAGAAAGGAGTTAAGAATGAATCCAGCCAGATATAAAATGGTATGTGGTAATTGACTTGGAATCTACAAAACAGGGATATGTGGAAAGAAACTGGAAAAATAACCTTCCTACTAAACAGAAGCAATAGTTAAATTACAAAAATATGCGTCCATTGTAGTCAGATCTTCTGATTCACCAAGGGAATTTTGAAATGTAGATATTTATGTAAAATATTCTTCTACATTAAATATTCAGCTTATCAAATGTTGGTAAAAATTTATTGTCTGTATCCATATAAAACAAACCTTATGGCAAACAGTCTTGGCTTCTAATCTACACATGAAAAGTGGTCTGGGAATGATTATATCGTGTACCATGAGAGTTCCAAGAATTTATTCTGACAAATTTTGCATAGCATACTATTTGAAAGCTATCCAACTCTTGCAACTATAAGATGTTTTGGCTCAATTAAAGTAGCAACATTAAGTCCTTTAGGGTTTACAAAGTAAACATAGTTAATTTGTGTGTGTGTGTGTGTGTTTGTAGAGATCAAAAGATAATTTTGAGATGTTACATATTTCTCTTGTTCAGTGCTTATCTTGTGAATTTCTGCTGATACTCAAGAGATTCATGTCGGGGGCCTGGGTGGCTCAGTGGGTTAAAGCCTAGGTTTTTGGTTTGGGTCATGATCCCAGAGTCCTGGGATCGAGCCCCGTATCGAGCCCCGCATTGGGCTCTCTGCTCAGCAGGGAGACTGCTTCCTCCTCTCTCTCTGCCTGCTTCTCTGCCTACTTGTGATCTCTGTCTGTCAAATGAATAAATAAAATTAAAAAAAAAAAGATTTAGTTTTTTGTTTTTCGTTTTTCTGGAAGACAGTCAACATTAGACAAAAAATCACAAATCCTGGGAAATATTAATAGGGAACACAGTATTACCTATTTTCATGAAACAGGGAAAATTGTGCTTAAAAGAGGGTAATGATGGGGCACCTGGGTGGCTCAGCTGGTTAAGTTTCGGCCTTCAGCTCAGGTCATGACCCCAGAGTCCAGGGATCGAGCCCCACATGGGGCTCTTTGCTCAGCAGGGAGCCTGCTTCCCTCTCTCCCTGCCTGCCTCTGCACCTAATTATGCTCTCTATCTGTCAAATAGGTAAATAAAATCTTTCATAATAAATAAATAAAAGAGGGGAACGAGGACAAGTTGATGACATTATCCATTTGCTTCTTGGGATTAACATTCTAGAAAACTTTATTCTATTGGAAAAACAACAAAATATAATTTCCTAAAAAAGGAAGTGTACCATGTTCTTTATAATCTATAAAACTCAAACATGGTAGGATTCCCACTGTGAATTATTCCTCAGAGGTTTGTCCTCCACCAAGTAAATATTCAAATGAAGACATTTGCACAAGGGTAGGGGTGTGTGTTAGACGGTATTCACCTAAACTGCAGTTCCAGCAAAGCAGAGATCTTTTCTGTGGAGCCATTGCCATAGCTCTTGTAGCCTGACAGGACTGCAGAATTCTCCTATAGATGTGTCATAATGACACCTCAATTATGTGTCTGAAAGGAAATAAAATTGACATTTAGAGTGGGTCCTAAATGGCCCTAACTAATGAGATTGCAGTACCGTATTTAACAGGAATTAACCAAATAGTTTTAGATGTTTGTGCTATCCCTAACAGAGGATAGAAAGATCTGGCCAACGGGGTATGTTTTATTCATGTTTATTCTTTTTTTTTTTTTCTTTTTCTTTTTATTTTCTTTTATTTATTTTTTTAATTTTATTTTTTATAAACATATATTTTTATCCCCAGGGGTACAGGTCTGTGAATCACCAGGTTTACACACTTCACAGCACTCACCAAAGCACATACCCTCCCCAATGTCCATAATCCCACCCCCTTCTCCCAAACCCCCTCCCCCCGGCAACCCTCAGTTTGTTTTGTGGGATTAAGAGTCACTTATGGTTTGTCTCCCTCCCAATCCCATCTTGTTTCATTGATTCTTCTCCTACCCACTTAAGCCCCCATGTTGCATCACCACTTCCTCATATCAGGGAGATCATATGATAGTTGTCTTTCTCTGCTTGACTTATTTCACTAAGCATGATACGCTCTAGTTCCATCCATGTTGTCGCAAATGGCAAGATTTCATTTCTTTTGATGGCTGCATAGTATTCCATTGTGTATATATACCACATCTTCTTGATCCATTCATCTGTGGATG
>NC_081559.1:5051578-5066910 GCF_022355385.1 Mustela nigripes | reverse complement strand
GACATCTAGGTTCTTTCCATAGTTTGGCTATTGTGGACGTTGCTGCTATAAACATTCGGGTGCACGTGTCCCTTTGGATCACTACGTTTGTATCTTTAGGGTAAATACCCAATAGTGCGATTGCTGGGTCATAGGGCAGTTCTATTTTCAACATTTTGAGGAACCTCCATGCTGTTTTCCAGAGTGGCTGCACCAGCTCGCATTCCCACCTACCAAAGAGTGCGGTTTCAATATTCATGTTTATTCTAACATTATTTACCAGCACAGTGGCTGCAAGGGTGTGTGTGCAGATGCGTATGGACGGAATGAAGGAATGAACCGAGGGAAGCAGTCAGTCAGCACAATGCAGGCTGCACCAGCCCTGGATAGCCCTCAATCACTCCAGACACCGTCCTTTAGCAGGCAAGAGGGTGCTCGAGCCTGATGCTGTTTAGAAATTCTACAGGAAAGACTGTTATGCAGTTTAAAAATGTTCAAAAGGTAGTCCAGGTTTTGTCTGTCATAGCAGTTCCCACTTTCCTTGAGAAGCTCACTTCTTTTTGTTTGTTTTATTTTTGTTCTTGTTTTGTCATCAGCCAGGGAAGCTCAGAAACTGAATCATATAGTTGGAGGGTCCACGATAGCTATGTGAGTAATGAATGCGCACTCACAGATGAGAGCGCTTGAAATTCCCAATTCTCTCAAAACATCTCTCATCGTCAGCTGAGCCCTTGTGTGTGGAGGGGGAACAAAACAAAACCAACAACAAACAAAATTAAATAGCATTGACAATAACAAAAATAAACAGAACACCTGAGAAGCTATTGAAAAGGTAAGCATTATATGTTAATTATGATCACCGTATCATGTTCAAAAATGTCTTAGAGGAGGCATTGTATTTGTCATTTGTTAGAGAAATGAATGTTATTTAACAACAAAGCTGTGTGTGACATAAATTTAAAAAGAGGAATTATAGAGGTACAATTTTCTACCAATGATTGGCTAAATAATATCACCTCAAGTTTTGCTCCTGTGGCTAGAAGACCACAGTTCCACTGGCTTAACTCATTTATCTCATGGCTCAGTGTAAAAGACTTTTTCTTTTAAGACCTTTTTTTTTTTTTTTTTTTTTGAGAGAGAGAGAGAGAGAGCTCTCCCTTGCGTGAAAGTGAGGGGGGAGGGAGAGGGAGAGAATCTCAAGCAGACTCTCCACTGAGTGCGGAGCCCGACACAGGGCTCCATCTCAGAACCCTGAGGTCATGACCTGAGCTGAAAACAAGAGTCAGCTGCTTAAACAACTAAACCACCCAGGTGCCCCATGAAGAACATTTTTACCCAATTCTTAAAATCTTTCCTTTGACCTGGGGATTTATTCTTACAGAATTCCTCATAATTTGTATTATTGTCATTTTTATTATTTTTCCTTTTCTGTAACTGCCGCTATGAGCTTCCTTATCTAAAACCTTGAAGGGTTCTAGTCTCATTATATTAATTTCTAGTGATAATTGCCACATTGTCCTTTCTCTTATTGAGATGACAGGAACAACTTATGACATCTCATAATATTTTTTGATCTGTCAATGACTTTTGAGTCAATGGGCAAAAACTACATGTAGAAAAGTGCTTCTGAGGACACCTCCAGATTCTTATCAGAATATCACATAAAGCTGGACGCTACAGAGAGAATCTCAGCAAAGAAAACCTTTATCTGCTTTCAAATAGGATGAATTTTGGGGGCTTCTTTTAACTGAAAAATCAGAAACTCTACAGAGATTAATGGTGAATAGAACAGAGGCAAGTCCTACATTTTTCTCCCCCACTCACCCCTGGATGAACAGTACCAAGACAGGTCATCAAGGGAGCAGGCATCTAGAGAACCTTGAATCTTTCCCTTAAAATCTAGAATGATACAATTCCAATTTTTAAAGTCCCCAAACGCTTATAACTTTCAACCTTGATAGTGAAGAATCTGGGCAAATGACCTGTGTAAGTATTTGAGCAGATTAAATGGCGTTCCCTGAGAAAAACCTGGGATTGCATGTTGAAATTCTTACAGTTTATTCGAGTGGAGAAGAACAAAGGCCATATATTTATGCCAGGTTCTTTTTGAATTCTAAAACAAAGTATCAAGTATGCCAACTGCATTCTTAATATTTAAATATTCCCATAAATAATACAGAATTTTATTTGTATTCTAGGACCAAACCATAATTTGGAATTATTTATCTTCTAGTTTCTGTCCAAGGAAATAATGATACAATTGACAATTAAAGAAAAACATGCTAATTGTTAGCTCCTTATACTTTCCAACAGCTCCCCTTAACCTCTTAAACTTAAACTGGAAAAAAATAATCTGAAAGCTACATGAATTTTATGTATTTATTACACTTAGAACTGCCTTCATAAAACAATATATAGAATGTTATGCCTTTGCCTTTGATTAAGAGGATACTTTCATAACAGCAATATAAATGGTTCTTATCTTTTCTAAAATTTCTATTGAAGTTACTTTCCAGTAAATTGTCTAATGTTACTTTCTAATAAATTGTCTAATGTCCTGTATATAAAATTCATCAAATAAAACAGCATGCAGTTTTATCAGAAAACATTGCATTGTATTTTCCTAATCCACTCCCCTAAATTAATAATGAGGTGACTTAGCATGGCGTATTCTCTTACATGCCTCAGATAGGAGGAGGCCCCGAGCTTTGATCTGCATTCAGACTGCTAGTCAGTCTTAGGCTGTTTTCTGATTCATTACCCAATTCTTGCTCTTTTTCTTTGTTTTAAGGATATACAATACATTTGTGAGTCTTGGGGTTATCCGCTTTCAGTTGTTACAGGAGTAAAACATTAAAATAAATAAAAAAACAATAAACAAATCTAATGTGCCCCCAAATGAACACAGTTTTAAGATAAATGTGAACACTGGACATGGGTGTGTTCATAGAAGGCAAAGCTGCATTCTGACGTATTTTGTGAGAACTAATTATGAATTGTCTTGACTTATTCAAAACTTTAAAAGTAGCTGAATAGCCATTTATTGAACATTCATTATGTGGAAATTACTGTGTAAGACAGTCTGGTAAAGAGTCCAGAGTCGGAAGTCAAGAAAAGTAGTTCCTAGTCTGACATTACCAGCTTTTTGGCTTCAGAGAAACAGATTTCCTGAGCCTTTTGCACTCAGTGGCTGTAGCAGCTGGGCCGAAGCTGCTTCTCAGTTGAAAAAGTTCATCATTGATTTTCAGATACATTTTTTGGAAACTTAAAGATAATTCAGATATATGTGCTGATCACTATTGGGGAAGTAAAATTCAAGTCTTTATTCTTAAAATTTTAAATAATAAAAGATTTTGGCACACAAAATCCTTTCCCTTTTGATTTTAATGCAGACGTTCCTGGAGTCAGGGGTTTATCTGCATATTCAAGAATAGAATTTCAAAGAAAGAACAGGCACCGGAAACATCATATGAAGAACACATAACATGAGAAGGAGTGCAGGGGAACAGAAGTTACATGGCATGTTTGCAGAACATGAGAAATTCAAGATCCTAGTCCAATAATTTTTGATAATAAACTTGATGCCTCTTTTCAAGTGTATGTTTATCATCTGCTATGATGGTGTACTAAACCAATACTTGGTTGGAATACTTGATCATTCAGAACTGCACATTTCTGGAGCAGGAGAGTCGAAGCGGCTGGGTGTAAGACAAATGCATGATGGCTATTTCATAGATAGGATTCTGCTTATTACACAGGAGTGGACAGGACGCTCCAGGGACAGAAATAGATGCAGAGAACGAGAAGTCGATAGCCACGGCAGCCACTACGTCAGAAAAATTCCACAACCGGAAGCCATTGATTTATTTTTCAAAGTTCTGCTAGACTAAAAGTGTCACTGTCCTTGAATTCATCTATTAAACCATTTCACATTTGTGCATGGAATTGTACTGTTTGTACTAATGGGAAAAAACTAGAACACATATGCACATTTAGTTCAATAACGTCCTTAGTTTAGGACGTATTTGACTGTATAATCAACTGCAGTCATATTAGAACAATACTACAGTTAGACCCGTGGTGGTTTGGTGGCAAACACATTACGTTACTGAAACAGAAGTCTTCGATGAAAAGCTTCTGCACAGCAAAAGAAACAATCCACAAAATGAAAAGGCAACCTGCTGAATAGGAGAAAACATTTGTAAATCATATATCTGATAAGAGATTAACAGCCAAAATTACAAAGAACTCGTATTACTTAATAGCAAAACATCAAGCAATCCAATTTAAAAAATGGGTGGAGAATCTCAACACACATCTTTCTGAAGAAGACATACAGATCACCATGAAGAGATGCTTCACAGCACGAACCATCAGGAAAAGGGAAATAAAACCCACAGTGTTTCACCTGCTAGAATGGCTATTACCAAGAGTCAAATACCAAGTGTTGGCGAGGGTGTGGGGAAAAGAGAACCCTCTTTCTGAACTTATCTCTGACTGCAAATGCCTTAGTTCAGTTTTATGGCCAGTTAAGCAAGAAACCTATTCAGAAAAAGAGGAAGATGGTAAGTCTCAGCCCCAGCCACCCTCTCTACAATTTTATCAATTAACATATGCTGCACTAAATATCATGGCAAAGTTTAGTGGCTTAAAAGGCCAAGCAGGTCAACTGGCAGCTCTTCTCTAGTTCAAGCCCAGCAGGTCCCGATTGTACTTTCTCATGAATATGCTGTCATTTGAGCTAGGAAAAAGGTTTGCTGATCTTGGCTGGGTTCTCTCATATCTCTGGGGCCTTGGCTGAGACAAATGTGCTGATTCTGTTCCCCACGGTCTCTCACTCTACAGCAAGCTCATCTGGGCTTGTTGACATGGCAACTGAGCAGGGTCAACGGGCCATTTCAGGAGTCCCGCCAAACTGCCCGGGATAGGAAAATAGACTTCAACCCTTGAGGGGAAGAGCTGCACAGTAACACTGCAATGTAGATTAACACTGGGTGGCATTTTTGCTATCTGGCAAGAGCAATGAATCCTATTTCTATTTTAACTAAGTACAATAATTAGTTCTTAAGGACAATAAACATTTTTTAATATTTTAATTTTATCCAATTACCATGATTAATATTCTGCATGTAGCAGGCATCTTTTCTAATGAGGACAATGCTATAAATTAAAGTTAATATATTTCCCTTTTGAAAAAAAAAAGTAGGAACCATTTTGACTATTATTATATTACCAGCAGTGTGTATCATGTATCTCCTTTATAGGAGGACACTGGGAATGATCACAGATAGAACTAATCCACTGTTTCTACTTCTCAGTGTTGAGTCATAGAGACATTATCCATAAGGAAGGTCTACAATACCGCATCACCAAAGAGTCCAGAGTTTCACCCATTAAGTTTGGTTAACATCACCAATGGCAATTTTACAAATGTGCTTGAAGATATTCTGTTAATGGCTTTCTCCTTTTCCTTTCTTCTAGTTCTTGTCCATTTTCTGTAATAAATTCAACCACGTCCTTCTGTGTAATATCTTTTTCTATCCCTCTCTTCCTTAAATTGATCCTACCTTCCCTATATTCCCTGATTTATTTTATTTTTTGTTTCATTTTCTCAAGTCAAGGCTATTTGTTTTATAAGTAAAAACGGAAATATCTTTGGGGAGAAGAAAAAGCTTATGTTTGGAAATTAAACTATACACTCTAAAAGCAAGTGACATAAACCTCTCAAGCTCCTAAAAACATTCAGATTTACAAGCTCCAGAAAGTATCCAGCTAGCTCTCCATTCTTTTACCATGAAGTCTGCTTTCCCTCGGGCAGAGAATCAGAGCCAGTTAACATTTATAATTCAATTTGCCTTAAATGCATACAAGTATTATAGCATATTTTCCCATTTTTCATAGGGATTAAATATGAATTTTTGGGAGGCTTGGTGAACAATTATTTATAACAATGTTTCTAAAAGATTAATGTATTCACATTTTCAATCATGATATCTACAGCTGAAAGCTGAACATTTAATCTACAACTGGGTTTTTAATTTGGGGGCTTACAATAGCAAATACATCTCTCATTCTAAGTATTATTAAGTTTTCCTTGGTATTACAATCTAGTGCATTCGGAGGTTAAACAATCACAGCCAAGGGACATTGGACAAATGAGATGGCAAATCTCTTCCCCTGACATTTAAACATAACAAGCAAAACTCAGTTTCAGTCATCGTGATCCATTTAATACCATATTTAGAAGATTGATATTTAGTGGTTTCTCAACTGGCGTTTGCAAACAGACCAGAAGTTTCCTTTCCTTATTTTAGATTCAGGTTGAAGGTACCAAATATGAGGAGATAAAACAATAAAAACGTAAAATAGAAAAATAACTTACTAATAATTGAGAAAAATGTGTTTCCATGGGGTAATTTGGATTTTTTTCTAAGCAGTTAAATTTTGTAATTAATATAATGGGTTGAACTTATCACTGATAATCTTTGTTTTTTGCTACATTGTATATGTTGTCTTCATTATTACAGAAATCTTTGATAATTTTTAGAACAAAATACTACTGTATTTTACATGTTACAATATTTATTATTACTTTTATTTTTATTCAATTCTACTGATTAGGAGAAAATGATAGAAGAAAGTTTATTGTAGTTCTAACTCTGACATCAAATGGTTATGTGCTTTTAGATTAATTTTTAGACAAAATTCTTTCTTTCTTTCTTTAATAGGCTCCACACCTAATATCAAGCCCAATGTGGGGCTTGAACTCATGGCCCTAAGAATGAGACCAAAGCTGAAATCAAGAGTAGGACCCATAACCAACGGAGTCAGCCAGGCACCTCATGTTTTATAGAAATTCTTATCCCATGGGAATGTTCTGAATCACATGGGAAAATACCTGTTATAGATGATGAATACTCAAGGTTGATACAAATAAGATATTGGGCTAAATTCTCAGTACTCATCATTGCCAATTAGTTTCCCCCTTTTTCATAACATTAGACCACCTTTTTAAGTCTACTGAATTGGTTCACATGTGTCATTGACAATTACAGGGAAAAGACAAGAAATGATAGATTTAAGGAAATCTGTCCGCATTATAGGACAAATAGAGAAAGAGAAATGTAAAAGGATTCTGTGTTAATAAATAAATTTTATAGTTATTTTTTTTTCTTTTTGCCTATACACGATGTATAATATATTTACAATTGCAAATCCTAACAGTATATCATTCTTCAATGTAATTAAATCCCTTTGCTCTCTAAAAGCATTTGTAGTCAACTGTGATCTGATGACAACTCTGTATTTGAAGGCAATATTACCAAGGGCATTTTTATCTCTTAGTCATGAAATATTTCTCACAGCTTTCCAAGAAACAAGCAGAATATCACACTGGTGTTCTGCTAACTTTCCAGTGTTTCACATTTCTCGTCTACATGTGAAATTCTCATTCAATGGGAGCATTTACTTAATACAGTGAAATTGAGATTCTCAGAATGAAAATTGGGATTTTTGTTTTAGGAATTCAACTGAAAACATGAATTTGGAAACAGCAAGAAACAATTAGTCTTTTTAATGGCCAGTTGATAAAAGAAAAACAGCTCAGAAGTTATAGTACCTACTACTCTGTCCTGGAGATCCCAAGAAAAATATAATCAAAACTTTCATTATCAATGAGTTTCATCCAAATTATATAAATGGTCGTATAATAGCATTAAAATTTTCACTTCAGGGGCGCCTGGGTGGCTCAGTGGGTTAAGCCTCTGCCTTCGGCTCAGGTCATGGTCCCAGGGTCCTGGGATCGAGCCCCGCATCAGGCTCTCTGCTGAGCAGGGAGCCTGCTTCCCCCTCTCTCTCTGCCTGCCTCTCTGCCTACTTGTGATCTCTGTCTGTTAAATAAATTTAAAAAAAATTTTTTTTTTCACTTCAAATGTATTCACTTCAGTAAACATTAACTGAGGGATTATTAACTTCTAGGCATGGGCTTGGAGATTTGAAGTTAAAAAATAATATTTTATTACTACTCTCAGAAACCTCCCATCACTTTAGGAGAGCTAGATTTCAGAGGAAAGACAATAAAATTGGAAAAAGATGAAAGCCACATTTGAATCGAACAGGTAGATATATCATAGGAAGTATATTTCAGAGAGTCACATAAACAGAGGCACAGAGGTATTAGGTTCTATGGCTTACTGAGAGAATGATAAATAGGACGGCCAGAGTGTTGCAGACAATTGACAGAAGAAAGACTATAGAGAGTATGTGTCTGGTAATAGAAGGTGATATATGTTGAAAATGACCTTGAACATCATAGTTAAGGTTTGATTTATTCTGCACTTAATGGGAAAAAAAAAACATAATTTTTTTTTAAAAGGGGAGATTAGATAACCATAACTGACTTTAAAAAAAAAATGTGTAAGGGTCACCATACAGTATATCATTAGTCTTTGGTGTTGCATTCCATGATTCATTGTTTGCATATAACACCCAGTGCTCCATGCAATTACTTCTTTTAGACAGGTGTTTGGGAATCAAGACAAGGAAGTGAAGAAGTCATTCTCTTTCTGTAAATCACTGTGAGTTCATAAGAGCACAAGGAGTGAGTTTGGAAGGGAGGTTGGCAATTGGGAGAGGGCCAGTGAGGAGAAAGAGCACCGGAGACTGAAACATGAGAGAAGAGATTGAGAAGCACAGTTGAAAGCAAGACTGTTCTTTGATGGGGGGTGGAGAATCCTGGGGCTACAGTTCAGGGATGGAGAAGACAGGAGGGAATGGATATCGCCAGACAGCCAAATAGAATAATATTGTTATTGTTGGCTCTGGTTAATTTAGAAATTAAATATATATCTCTCTAAACTAGTTCAATTAAAAGGGCATTAATATTTTGGGGAGCTGACACTGAGCATCTGTCATTCATTTTGCATTAAAAACAGTTTTGTGATTTTTATTAATGTATTTTTATTGTATAAGCATAATTTTTAAATTATTATTTTTTAAGAATTTATTTATTTAGTTAGTTATTTGACAGACAGAGAGAGAGAGCACAAGTAGGTGGAGCAGCAGGCAAAGGGAGAGAAAGAAGCAGACTCCCCACTGAGCAGGGAGGCCAATGCAGGGCTCCATCCCAGGGCTCTGGGATCATGACTGGAGCTGAAGGCAGCTGCTTAGCCAACTAAGCCACACAGGCACCCTTCAAATTATTATTTTAAAGGTCTTGCTTTCCAGATTAGACGTTCATTGGCTGCTAGCACTTCACTATAGCTTTCAGTCCCCTGAAAAATAGCAAAACTAGATAACAAAGTTATTTTAGTTATTTATTTTTTTTATTTGATAGGGATCATAAGCAGGCAGAGAGGTAGACAGAGAGAGGAAGGAAAGCAGGCTCCTCGCTGAGCAGAGAGCCAGATGTGGGGCTTGATCCCTGGACCCTGGGATCATGACTTGAGCCGAAGGAAGAGGCTTTAACCCACTGAGCCACAGGCAGCCCCAAAGTTATTATTTTCTTCTGAGAACAGAAATATTTTGTTAAGAACTACCTTAAATTTTCTAAATGCTTTAAGAAATATTTCTTCAACACATGGTGTTAGAAAAACTGGACAGATATATATGAAAGAGTGAAATGTATGAAATGTATGAAAGAGTGGATCATTTTCTTACACCACACACAAAAACCAACTCCTAATAGATTAAAGACCTAAACATGAGACATAAAACCATAAAAATCCTAGAAAAGAACATAGGCAATAATTTCTCTGACATCAGCCATCACAACATTTTTCTAGAAGTCTCCAAAGACAAGGGGAACAAAACAAAAATAAACTATTGAGATTACATCAAAATAAAAAGCTTCTGCACAGCAAGAGAAACAATTGACAAAAGTAAAAGACAATCTACGGAATGGGAGAAGATCTTTGCAAATGGTATATCCAATAAATGGTTAGTCCAAAATATATAAAGAACTTAAACAACTCAACACACAAACTACCAACAAAAACCCACCCAAATAATGCGATTAAAATTGGACAAAGGACATGAATAGACATTTTTTCAAAGATATACAGGAGGCCACCAGACACATGAAAAGATGTGCAACAGCACTTACCATCAGGGAACTGCAGGTTAAAGTCACAATGAGATATCACCTCACAGCAGTCAGAATGCCTAAAATCAAAAACACGAGAAACAAGTGTTGGTGAGAATATAGACGAAAAGGGACTCTTGCACTGTTGGTGAAAATTCAAACTGACCCAGTCACTGTGGAAAACAGTATGGACTTTCTTCAAAAAGCTAAAAATAAAATTACCATATGATCCCATAATTCCATTAGTGGGTACTTACCCAAAGAATACTAAAATGATAATTTTAAAAGATACAGGCACTTCTATGTCTATCGCAGCATTATTTACAATAGTCAAATGATGGGTGCAGCCCAAGTGTCCACTGGGAGATGAGTGGATCAAGAAGTATAAATTATATATTATATACAATGCATATATAATATATATAATAAAATATTACTCAGTTATAAAAAAGAATGAAATCTTGCCATAACAAGGATGGATCTAGAGGGTGAAATGACATGAGATAAATCAGTCAGAGAAAGACAGACGTCATGTGGCTTCACTCATATGTGGAATTTCAAAAACAGAACAAATGAACAAACAAAAAGAAACAGACAAACAAAACCCGGACTCTTAAATGTGAAGAACAAACTGACGGTGGTCAGTGAGAAGCTGGGCTGGAATACAGGGAAAATAAGTTTAGAGGATTAAAAGTGCACGCACAGGGAGGAGCACTGAGTAAGGTATAAAACTGCTGACTCACTCTATTGCACACCTGAAGCTAATATAACACTGTATGTTACACTGGAACCAGTTGTTTTTAGAGATTTTATTTACTTATTTGTCAGAGAGAGAGAGCACAAGCAGGACAAGCAGGCAGAGGCAGAGACAGAAGCAGACTCCCTGCTGAGCAAGGACACCCCCCACCCCCCTGCCCCCACCCATGCCAGACTCGATCCCAGGACCCTGGGATCATGACCTGAGCCAAAACAGCTGCTTTACTGATTGAGCCACCCAGGTGTCCCTGGAATCAATTATTTGTAAGAACTGTGTTTAAAAAAAAAAAAAAAAAAAAAGACACACTATCACCCCAGACAACTTTCCTATCAGGATAATCTATTGCCATGGAGAAAAAGTACAACCCCAAATGGTTCTTTCTATCTACTTGTATTTTTAATCATTATTTTGTGTGAATAATAAAGTACACTTCAGTTTGCTGGCTTGTCATCATATTTGGAATGTACCTAAGGATGATAAATATGATACCACCCAAATACATTACTTCCAGGGATGCACATGAGATTATGTTTATATAAGTCATGCTAGTGTTTTTGTTTTTATTCAAAAAAAAGAATCAATAGGGCTAATATTTTACTTTTGCCTTAGCTGTGTTGAATCAGCAATCATCAATTCCATCTTGATAAGTAGTTTTTAAAATTTTACTTTGTTTTATTTTTCAGCGATCCATAACTCATTGTTTATGCACCATACCCAGTGCTCCATGCAATACGTGCCCTCCTTAACAGCCACGATAAATACTTTTTAACATAGACTATATTGTTTGAATTGACTATTAGTCACTTGATTTCATGATGTTCCTTTGGCAGTCCATCACACATGAGCTTCGGAATGGAGATAATATTAAAAAATATTAAAATATCCTTGCTTACACATCCAATCTGTTTTCTTTCCTTCTTTTCTTATTCCTTTTAATTTTTGTCCTGCTTTCTTTTCTTCTTTTTGGTATGGCGATCAGTAACAAAACCATGGCACAGCATTGTAACAATAATTTTTGTGGAAATCAATTATGGACTCAGACACACAGAAAGTAACAGAGAACGTGAGTTTCATTGTGAGTTTCACTGCTCTTTTCTTTGTCAGGGTAGCTGAGTCAAGTTAAAGCAACTTGTGTTTGTCACTAAAAATTATCATTGCTCTCAGTAAAGCTAGAAATATAATTAATTTAAGATATGGAAAGCTGTGTTTCCAGAGACTAGAGGAAAAGCTCTCCTAATACCCTGAATATTGAAAATATACACATTCATCCATATCAGAAGATTTCTACCTCTGTGCTTATTAGTGTACTAATAAGCTACTGTGATATTGAGAATTTTACTGTAGCATTGCAAAGGTCATGTATGTAGAATGAGTATGCCCCAAATTGCTATCATATCCCTAGTCATCTAAGCAGCTAGATATAACTTCTGTTCATATTTTCTAATCCTTGTTTTACCTATTCAAAATTTACCTTTGCATTAACATTCTGGGACTTGAGGGAGAAGAAAGAAGACACAAATAATGGCTCAGAAGCATTTCAGTTATTTGACAGAGAAGCCTAAATCTCTAAAACCTATTGAGAAAGAGAAAAAAAAAACATTTTTTGGAAGGTAATTCATAATTTTATTATAAAAAATGCAGGCCCCATGTCACTGTTTTCATCTTTTTAGAACAGTAATAAATAATTAAGAATCATATTTAAAATTTTATGTTGTGTTATTGGTAGATTTTGGCACATGTTATAAAACCAACAACAGAAGAACTTACTGGGGTGACTGGGCGGCTCCGTCAGTTAAGCATCCAACTCCTGATTTCGGCTCAGGTCATGATGTCAGGGTCCTGGATTGAGCCCTGCATGGGGCTCCACACTCAGCTGGGGGGTCTGCTCGAGAGTCTTTCCCTCTATCCCTGCCCCCATCTAAAATAAATGAATACATTTTTAAAAAGAAAATAAAAGAAAATTACCAATATTCCTACTGCCTGGTTGAAAAATCATAGAACAAAAGGCAGGTAGAAGCAAGGGGAGAGAGTACGATCATCTAGAATGAGGGAGCCAACGTTTGTGCCGCGCTTTCCTCACTCCGTCCTCCGTCCTCTGTCCTCCCTCTCATCCCTCTTCCTTGGACTGAACAGTGAGACCCGTGTCTTTGGGGGCAGAAGGAGAGGGGAAGAGTTGGGCGTGTTAAAAGAAGATGAGCTAAAAACACAGCCAAGACAGCCAGAGATAACAGATGAGGAGTATAGATTCTAGACAGACAGAAGGCACAGCACCATGAAGAGTCATAGAACTAGCACCAAGAATGATACACAAAGATAGGAGAAGCTCAGTAAAGTCCCCTCTTTCCAAGAATTCCTACACACCCTCAATCTTCCCAGACCACAGCTTCTTGCCTCACCTAAAAGTTGACTGTCTCCTAAAGATACTTTGTCCCTGGTGTGTTCTCCAGGGGAGGCTGTTGATTCTCAACCACTCTGGATATATCAGGATTGGACAGTAAATTGACTATGGTCCCTGCATACTCCATTATATGTAATATATGTGCCATTTATGTAGTAAATTGAATGTACTACCATGTGCATACTCCAATGAATGTAACTTCCATTCCTAAGTTCTACCTCTCTCTTTTTTAAAAATAAGGTGAAAAATGTCTTTACTTTCAGGCTTGGCAAACTTATCCCATTGTCTTCTCTCATTCTGTTTCCATAGGAATCTGTTTCTGATCATTACAACCTTGAGGACACCCTCTCCTCTTTAGCAAAAGGATCTCATGCCTCTGAAATGACTATGTCATTCACACTGTCCCTACAATCCCCATGGATGATCTATCCTTCTCTATGATTGATCAGTTACTCAGACTTCCTAATTTCAATTACTTTTCTAAAACTACTCTATAGTCAACCCTAGAATTTTCCATGAGTGGAAGCTGCACCATCTATGAAATCATAGATTCAAACTTCCACCTGACTACTACTGACTTTCCTTCTAGTTCATTGGCTTGATTAGTTTCACTGATGGTCACTGACCTCAAATCAACACCTTTACTTTATACCATCCATCACTTCCTGAATTTACTGCCCTCTTTCAACAGCCTTGATCTTGTATTGTATCATACCCACCTTTGCAAATTATTTTAATTCCTTGACTGTCTCTCTTTCCATTTTATTTGCACTAATTGGAACTCATTAGACACTTCTGCACTTACACAAGTGCAGTTAAACCTCGCTAGAGAAAATCATAGAACAAATACATCTAATTTTATTTTTCCAAGTCAGGTTTATTGACTTACATAAAATATAATTCATTCTATGTAGGGGTACTTTTTTATGATTTTAATAAGTACATATATATGTGGCAACCATCACCACAAAGATGAAAAATTCCCTTCTGCCCCTTTGTAGTCAATCATCTTCCCCACCTCCAGTCCTTGGCAAGCACTTAGGAAAGAGCATACACTAACTAATAATGACTAGACCATATATAAAAATAGAATCATCTGCAGTGAACTGTCCAGGAAGCCAAACCACAACCGTTATAGCAATTCATCCAGAATAGCCAGTACTTGATTGGTAATTACTAATTTCCCCAATTTTTCCTCTGCTTTCATCTTAGGGCCAACCAAAGAAAGCCAAATATGTTTCCTTAACTCATTATATAGGATTTCAGCTATTAGTTACCTGGTCCCCAGCTTTTGAATGCCAAAACCTACAGAGTACCCAAAACCTTTTTTTTTACGGCACAAATCGTCAACTTTCCTGGCTGACTCTCCTCCAGTTCCTGAGGGCTGATTCCGCTGTTACAGCAAGGTCTGAACAAGTAGACTTTACCGCTCTCTTTTAGGTATCTCATTTATTGCCAGCCTTTACCTGGAGGGCCCATGAAGAAAGACACTGTGGCATCAGACTACAGCCTTTGACCAAGTGCGGTACCCACAGAGACCAGGTGTCTTGCTACCTGAAGCACATCAAGTCCATGCTGACACTGCAAGGTGATGCTGAGTCTGAACTCTGCTTTCTTCCCTTTGAGTTCTGTGGCTATTTATTCTCAGTTCGGTATCTGGATTTTGCCACTGCTTTCCATTCATTTGTCATTTCTGGTGGAATCAGGCCTTTCCTTTTCATCTTTTTTTGAGGGGGTAGGGGGTCTTTGTGTTACTGTTTTGTGTTGTCCAGTCTAAAGTGTTGGTTGTCATAAGATAGAGATCGTAAACTAGAACACATGCATACACTATACAAGCCTTATTGTTCAAGCTGACTTCATAAACCAGTGAGTTTGTAGTTCTCACCAGAGTCTGTAATTCTCACCAGACTAGCATCCACTCACATTAGCTTTTTTCTGGGCCACCAACTAAACCAGAAAGGTTTTCCTTCATCTAGACTTTGTGTCATGAGAGCTTAACGTTTAGCCACAGAGAGCATTCTTTTTGGTTTTCTATTTACCAAAAGACACAGATATTCAGGTGTGCAGGCAGAGTTGGCCAACTGTGTCAGGGACACAGATATTCAGGTGTGCAGGCG
>NC_081559.1:5044563-5048578 GCF_022355385.1 Mustela nigripes | reverse complement strand
CACAGATATTCAGGTGTGCAGGCGGAGTTGGCCAACTGTGTCAGGGATACTGAGAAGCACCGTATTTCTATTGACTACTGCCAGTCTAAAACCTCTCCTCTTCCAGAAAACGAAACAAAAACAAAAAAACCCTTACATATATGCTCACCACAATCCTAATTCTTATGTTTCTCTGCCTGAATGGGATAAACTCACCAAAAGTTATTTGGGCTTTCACTGGCAACTCTGAGGAATATTTACTTTGAATAATATTGTTCATTTCAGACTCCTTGGGGGAAAAAAAAAAGGAAGAATATTTCTTCAATATTTTTGATCGATATGCTGAGGACATTAAATGGAATTCTGAATGAAAATTTTTGCTTCACTCAACGAGTCTTTGTCCAAAGTTAGCAACTTGGGCATCTTAACAACAAACTAGATTTATTTTCCTAGTGACTCCTGCCCCTCCTTATCCTCCAATTGTTTCTTTATATCTACCTTTTCTTCTTCCCTTTTTATTTTTCTGATATCTCTTCTTCTGGACCTTTCTTGTCCACTTCCTCCTCTCCTTTCTAGACTCCTTACCTTTTCCCAAAAACCCCAAAATATCAGTTGCCTCTAAAGATCCAACCCTCACATGAGCAGGGTATTATAGAACTTAAATCTTCCCTAAGAGACCTGAGTTGAATCATGAGCCATAACTAAAGATGTCCCTGAAGTGAAACAATACCAGCGAATATTCACAGAAAAATTTCGACTTTTGGGGGGTGCATCTAAGTCAAGTTTTGATGACTTACATCAACCCGTACACTTGTTGGTCAGAACTTCAGAGACTAACTCCTGGATGGCAAAATCTGATGGAACTGACCCAGAAAGGGACCTTCAGGATCCCTGTTTCCACACACGCACATGTGCATGCACACACACACACACACACACACACACACACACACTCAAAACACCCCCAAATTAAGGTAAAGCTCTTGAAAACCATAATATTTTTCATACACTTTAATTGGACATAATTCAAATGATTAAACTGATTCAAAACACTTGATTGAAATACTTGATAGCAGATAAAGGATGAAATTATAAGAAACGTGGGGAATTAACTGGAAAATACTTTTTGATAACATTTGAGAGTTAAAGAAAATGCTGATATAATACCAGCTCTTTCATTCCATTTTGTCAATGGAATTAATCCTGAAATTGAACATTTCATTAGTAAAGAGAAATTCGAATGGGAAATAGCCTCTTTATCTTGACTATAACACTTGCAAAACATTTCAGAACAGCTTTAGACTGAAATGAGACAGGTCTTAAAATAACTGAGGCCTTATTGATCAAACAGCTACATGGCCCACTTTCCAACAGTCATCTACTGACAAGAACACTTGTAAATATTATAAATATGAGACACCAGAAATAAAATGTCCAATTCTTACAAAAGAATAATGAACACAGAAAAAAAAAAAAAAAAAACCTCTTTCAATTCAAATTAGTGAGGGTGCCCCCTGAAAGGAAAGCTCACCTTATAGTTTGCCTTCCTCTTACACATTAGAAGTGAAATAACTATCAATCGAGGTGATTATCCTCAGCAATTCTTGGTAGACACAGATGCTACTCTTTCTACACTAAACACTATGACCTTTGTTCACTCTCAAAGAGTAAACCCACTACACAGCTGGTAGATACTGAAAATACCCACAGATTCTCCCTATCTTCTAGCCCTTAACTGTAATTCTTGGGCTGGCTGAAAATTGTCCCCTCCCGCTTTGTGATACCACTCCTGCAAATTCAATTTTGTAAGTGGAGTTGTAATACTAAATTCACACCAGAGGTACTTTTACTAGAGTTTCCAAAGGACTCTCCTCTTTATAATCAAGTATTTCTGCTCAGGATATACCTTTGCCTACTTCACTGTATTTGATATGTATCCCAGATAAGAATACTGGCAATATACCTGACATTCCATGAGCTAAAAATCCCACTGATGTAGAAAAGACAACTGGAGCAGAACCTATAAATGTTCAGAGAGATCTTACCAAATCACTACTCAAACTTCCTGAATACATCTTGAAGCAGAAGCAAACAAATGGCTAGAACTTACAGGTGAAACTCCTATACGAAAGGTTTTCTAATATTTTACATTAGCCCTTGAAAGACTCCCATATTGTCAGGAAAAAAAATAACAAGGAGACTGATTTGTTCAAGACCTTAGGGTCATCAACAAAAATGTTATTTCTCACTTTCTGGTCGTACGTAACCCAAATACCATGCTGTCATCCATTCCTCCTGAATCCACTTGCTTCCCTCCACTGGATCTTTGCTCTACTCTTTTCAGTGTTTCTAAATCAAGAGAATATATATCTTTTACCTTCACCTTGAGGACAACAATGTATCTGAATAGCTGTATCTCATGGGTTCACTGAAGGCGCCTTCTATTTTCTCCAGATCTTCAACAAGACTTAAAAATATCTAAATGCCTCTTGTGATCTAGTTCTGATATTGTATGTAGATGATCTCCTACTTTGTTCAGAGAACAAGGGAGCCTATAAAGAGATTCAATATAATTGTTCTCAGTGTAGGGCGCCTGGGTGGCTCAGTGAGTTAAAGCCTCTGCCTAAGGCTCAGGTCATGATCTCAGGGTCCTGGGATTGAGTCTCACATCAGGCTCTCTGCTCAGCGGGGAACCTGCTTCCTCCTCTCTCTCTGCCTGCCTCTCTGCCTACTTGTGATCTCTGTCTCTGTCAAATAAATAGATAAATAAATATTTAATTGTTCTCAGTGTAGCATAAAAGGGCCAGAAAGTCTCAAACGATAAATTACAATTTTTCCAAGACTCAAGCCATTATATAGGTCATGGCTTATCCACTGAAGGAAAAACATTCTCTCCTAATAGAAAGTACCCAAACTTTTCCTAGATTCCTCAAAAAATGATAATTGAGAGGATTTCTGGCTTTAAGTGTATATATAGGCAATAGCGACAAAAATTTCTAAGACTGCAATTCCTCTTTACAAGCTAAGTTCTCAGTAAGAGAACCTCCACTTTGGGAGCCCAAGTAGGAACAGGCTTTCTGTAACTTGAAGAAGTGTCTTCAACAGCCTCTTCCAATATGAACTTCTAACTACAAGAAATCATTTCATCAATTTGTTCTTAAGTGATCTTGGCACACACTTGGGGTTTAACTCACCTTTCAGGGACCACCAAAAACCCTTTGCTTTCTACAGTCTCTGCCTTGACCTGGTTGCCAAGGTGTATCTCCTCAGTTTAGGACAATTGCTGCTACTGGAAAACTTGTTCATGCTCCACTGAGCTAGTTTTAGGCTCTACACTTAATCTCATAGTTTCTCATGAAGTACAGACTATTACTTACTGAGAACGTAACAATACATTCAGATAATTAATTACCTTCTTATGAGATTCTCTTATTCTCTCTTTTCACATTACTACTCATCACTGCAAGATTCTATATCTTGGAAGAGGAATACTGTAATTGTCATATCTTGATTAGGAAACTTTCTATATCTCACTCAGATTTATTAGAGACCCCCATTAAGACCCCTAACCTAATATTATTTGTTGATGGTTCACACTTCAAAACTGAAAGTGGATTTTATCAAGCCTCCACAGAGCGATGAGTAACCTAAGATCTCCTTTGAAATATAGTCCTCTATGTAAATAGAACTAACACATTATAGCTTTTAATCACAGCCTCTTTCTGTTAGCATTATAGGCTTGAAATTTATGCAAGGTTTTGCATGTATCAGAAGTCAATTTGTTTTCCAATCCAGGAGCATGGAACATTTTTCCATTTCTTTGTGTCATCCTCAATTTCTTTCATGAGTACTTTATAGTTTTCTGAGTATAGATTCTGTGTCTCTTTGGTTAGGTTTATTCCTAGGTATCTTATGATTTTGGGTGCAATTGTAAATGGGATTGACTCCTTAATTTCTCTTTCTTCTGTCTTGCTGTTGGTGTAGAGAAATGCAACTGATTTCTGTGCATTGATTTTATATCCTGACACTTTACTGA
>NC_081559.1:4988268-5041563 GCF_022355385.1 Mustela nigripes | reverse complement strand
CGCAGCCATCAAAAGAAATGAAATCTTGCCATTTGCGACAACATGGATGGAACTAGAGCGTATCATGCTCAGCGAAATAAGTCAAGCAGAGAAAGACAACTATCATATGATCTCCCTGATATGAGGAAGTGGTGATGCAACATGGGGGTTTAAGTGGGTACGAGAAGAATAAATGAAACAAGATGGGATTGGAAGGGAGACAAACCATAAGTGACTCTTAATCTCACAAAACAAACTGAGGGTTGCTGGGGGGAGGGGATTTGGGAGAAGTGGGTGGGATTATGGACATTGGGGAGGGTATGTGCTTTGGTGAGTGCTGTGAAGTGTGTAAACCTGGTGATTCACAGACCTGTACCCCTGGGGATAAAAATATATGTTTATAAAAAAAAAGAAGTTAATTTGTTTTTATCACTAAGTAGTATTCTATTGCATGGATGTAAAACAATATGTTTATCCATTTACCAATGAGCATTTGGGTTATTTTTAGTTTGGGATAATAATGAAAAAATCTTATAAACATCTACTTATAAATTTTTACCTGAACTTTGTTTTTATTTGTTAAGTAAATACATACATATGAGATCCTTTTTTTGTACTGTAAGCATGTTTAATCTCATAAGAAACTGCCAAGCTGTCTTCAGTATGACTGTACTACTAACAGTGCATGAGAGTCCCACTTATTCTGCATTTTCATTAGCACTTGATATTATTACATTTTATTTGCTTATTTTTTTCTAATCCCTTCTAACATATATGCAATTATATCTAATTATAGTTTTGTTTTGTATTTCCCTAATGACTAATGATGTAGAACATGCTGCCATATTTTTATACAACAGTTCTATTTTAAGTGAGATGTCTATTCAGAATTTTTGCCCATTTTTTATATTGTGCTAAGAAAATTTTTTCTACATTCTAGATACCAGTCCCTTATCAGATAAATATTTTGCAACTATTATGCCCTACTATTTGACTTATCTTTTTTTCTCAATTGTGCCTTAAGAAGAACAGACGTTTGACTTTTTATGACTTTTAAATTATTACTTTTTCTCTTAAAGTCTTCATTTTGTATCTTAAGATACCTTTGCCTAACCCCAAATCACAAGATGTCTTCCTATGGTTTCTCCAAGAAGCTTATAGCTTTAGATTTAATATTTAGAGTTATAATGCAATTCAAGTAATGTCTATAGATGGTATATGTCATGAGCCAAGATTCATTTATTTGCAAAGGGAAACCCAATATTTCCAGCACAATTTCTTGAAAAGACTATCCATTTTCCCTGAATTCTTGTAGTATATTGGTCAAAAATCAGTTGTATATATTTGCATTTACTTTTGAAGTTTGTGTTATGTTTCTTAATACATGTGTCTGTCCTTTCTCTAATACTACACTACCTTGATTATTGTAGCTTTATAGGATAGTAAGACTATAGTAAATTTAAAATCAAGTAGTTCCCCAACTTTGGTCTTTTTCAAAATCATTTTGGCTATTTTAGTGTTTTGGCCTTTACAAATAATATTAAAGACAGTTTTCTAGTTGCTTAAACAAGCAAACAAACAAAAAAAAACACTAAAATTTTGATGCAGACTGCATCAATCTAGATCAATTTGGGGAGAACTAATGTCTTAATATTGACTCTTCCAATCATGACATTAGTTCTACCCTAATTGATCTGTATTGACTCCTATCAAAATTCTAGTGGGAATCTATCTAGGTATAGGCAAGTAGTTTCTAAAACTATATGGGAAGGCAAGGAAATTAAGAGAATGAAAACAACTTTGAAAAAGGATAAAGTTGAAGGTCTCTTACTGCCTGATTTGTGTATTTATATACCTCAAGTAATCAAGCCAGTGTGATGCTGTCAGGTGGATAATTAGATCAACAAAGCAGAAAAGAGAATCCAGAACTGGGCACATATGATTATAGATAACTAATTTTTGACAAAGGCACAAAAGCAATAATGAAAAAAATAGACTTTTCAATAAGTAAAAATGAAACAGCAACAGGAAATTCATGGGAAAAAAAGATAAATAGATAAATGAGACTTGACCAAAATTAAGACCCCATCAAAGAATGAAAGAAAATCCACATTGGGAGAAAATATTTGCAAATCACATATCTGACAAAGAACTTGTATACAGAATACATTTTAGAAACTCTCTGAATTCAATGGTAAGAAAACAAACAGCCTGATTATTTCCTTTTACTTGTAGACTTTCTTATTAATATGTGATAAACTATAATATTACTTCTTTTATTTTGTATTCTATCCATCAGAATGCCAAGTTCCCTTGTACTTCATTGTCTTTGTATTTTTTTTAGATTTTTTCCAGTTATTTTTCTGTCATCTTTATCAAATATGTTTTCTTTCTTTAAGTCACAGCTTCTGACTTATTTATTAATTCTGAAAGTGTATAAATTTTGTCTTCATTATGTTTCTGTAAGTTGAAAATGTATCATTTAGTCTTATTTTGACCTCCTTTTTTAATTGTATTCATGTCCTTTTAATTTAATTTAGCTTGAAGGAATTTTAAGAAATGTATTTCTATTGGTTCAGTTACATTCCCAACTTGTATGGAATTATTCTCTGGGTTTCACAATGATTAAAAGTTATATGGAGTATATTATCATAGACCTGAAGCATCTATAAACATCTTAGATAGACACAATGTCCAGACCTTCCACTAAGGAAAAGTTGGCTGCCCATCTGTGGAATCCTATAACCAACCAGGCAGCTTCTACTTGTCAGTTGGGTCAGGATGTGAGTTAGCTGCAGAGAGCTTGCCTCCTTAGAGAACACACCCTCACCATGGAGGCCCCAGGCAGTGGCTAAGGGAAGAAGGCAAAAAGCTGCCAGGTGTGTGTACTATATATGGGACAATTCTAATAGACATGCATGCTTCAGATAGTCTGACAGAGTTGAGTGAGCCTGTGGGGGTTAGATTTTTGCCTTCTTCCCGATCCTAATTTCTCCTTCCTTTCACTTCTTAACACTCCCAAAACCATCCTGATGTCTGCTTTCAAGTCATCTGTGACAGTATTCTTGGTTCATTTTCCAAAAATTTACCTCCAATTTACCAATGTAGTTATATACTGTTGGGTTATTTCAGTTCTTGTTTATATAATTCTAATTATGGAATGTACACATGAGCTATACAGGATGATAAAATTATACCTGTTTTGCTTCATCATTTTCATGTTCCTTTATTTTTACTTTTTTTTTTTTAGTTTTCTATGTGCTAGTCACTAATTCATTCTCAGACACTAAAGAATAATTATCCATCTCTATTAAATTTGCTCATATACAGGAAGCCGTCATGACTTTCCAAAATTATCATGTCTTTATATTTAAGTAATAGTTTAACAATAGAATGGTAGGCTCAAAATCATGTATTTCAGAACTTTTAACACATTCCTTATTTTCTTCTAACTTCTGATGTTGCTGTCAAGAAATTAATCCCATTCAAGACCTAAATCCTATATGTATTACTCTTCATTTCTTAGTTCTGTAAGAATTTAACATTTTAGTCTCTATTGTATGAAATTTCATGGATAAGTCTTTCTTTTTAAAGATTTTATTTATTTATTCATGAAAGAGAGAGAGAGTAATAGGCAGAGAGAGAAGCAACCTCCCCAAGGAGCAGGGACCCCAATGTGGGACTTGATCTCAGGACCCTGGGTCCATGGCTCGAGCCATTAAGTGAGCCACCCAGGTGCCCGTGGATAAGTCCTTTTAAATCATTGTGTAAGGATGCAGAAAATGCTTTTATTTTTTAAACAGCTTTATTAGTTCTTTTATAATTTTCTTCTAGTCTCTCTTTAGTAAACTTTTTATTTAGTTAGTTATTAATATGCAATGTATTATTTGTTTCAGGGGTACAGATCTGTGATTCATCAGTCTTATACATTTCACAGCACTCACCGTTGCACATACCCTACCCAGTGTCCATCACCCAGCCACCCCAGCCCTCTTCACCCCCTCCCCTCCAGCAACCCTCAGTTTATCTCCTGAGATTAAGAGCCTCTTATGGTATATCTCCCTCTCTCGTTTCATTTTTCCCTCCCTTCCCTTATGATCCTTTGTCTTGTTTCTCAAATTCCTTATATCAGTGAGATCATAGGATAATTGTGTTTCTCTGATTGACTTATTTCGCTTAACATAATACCCTCCAGTTCCAACCACATCATTGCAAATGGCAAGATTTTGGTTTTTTGATGGCTGCATAGTATTCCGTTATATATATATATATATATATATATATATATATATATATATATACCACATCTTCTTTATCCATTCATCTGTGGATGGACATCTAGGCTCTTCATAGTTTGGCTATTGTGGACAATTCTGCTATAAACATTGGGGTGCATGCGCCCTTCAGATCAGTATATTTCTATCTTTAGGGTAAATACCCAGTTGCAATTGCTGGGTTTTAGGGTAGCTCTATTTTCAGCTTTTTGAGGAATCTCCATGCTGTTTTCCAGAGTGGCCACACCAGCTTTCATTCTCACCAACAGTGTAGGAGGGTTCCCCTTTCTCCACATCCTTGACAATACATGTCGTTTCCTGACTGATTAATTTTAGCCATTCTGACTGGTATGAGGTGGTATCTCACTGCTGTTTTGATTTGTATTTCCCTGAAGCTGAGTGAAGTTGAGCACTTTTTCATACCTCTACTATTCATTTCTCAGACTCATCCTTCTATTCCTTTGTTTTTAGCCATATATTTTCTGAGAGTTTTTCTGGAATTTACCATGTAAACTGCTAAAGCACTTTTTATGCTACTGTCATATTTTAGATTTCCAAAAGTATTTTTATATCCAAGTGCTGTATTTGTAGTACTATAAATTCATAATTCATTGCTGTCTCCTATCTCCTAGGAGATATTGATTATAATTGTTTCTTTAACATTGTTCTCCTGATTTCTGTGCTGCTTTTGTTTCTTCTAAAATAATTTTTATTTTGCTGTTTTCATTTCTATATTCCCTAAATACAGGGAAACTTTCCTTAACAGAGTTTTTATCATATTTTTTCATTTACTTTTAAGAAGGAGGAACTAAGAATTTAATTGAAAGCTTTTAGTACTTGGATGGAGTTTGTTGAGGGTTAAGCTTTAAAGCAAGTCAATAAGACAGTGGGCCAGATTTCTCCATGAACAACTGGCTAACGTTTCCACCCATGGATACTATAATCTTCTGCATGGTGGGGGATGGCCATGAATCTCCATGCCAGCATTCTGGGATCTACTGAGGTGCAGAGTCAGTCTCACTGATGAACATGTAGACCTTCTTATTTTGAAGATTTGTTTACAGTGTCATCTCACAAGCACTTTGGGTGTGCAAATCTCTTCAGACCCCAGCTTCCATTAAGGGGTTAGCAGTCTCCTGCTGTGTGCAGTTTGGAAGGACTTCTATTTACTTAACACATATTCACATATTCATAATTCTGATTATATGTCAAACTAATTATAACTAATTGAGATAACTAAGACAGAGCAATAAAAGTAACAGATAAGGATCTTACATTCCACAGATCAATAAAATTTTGAACAAATTTTTATGGTTTGGCCCTACCCTAACTCCCACTTTTGGAGGTTTCTTTCCAAGCCATTGGGTAGGTCTTACATTGTAAGTCCATTGGCTTTCCTTCCTGCAGGCTTAAGTTTCCGCTTTCTCTTGTCAGTTAATAGGTCATATTCCCTATTTTCACCTTCATGATTTTGTGAATTCTTGCTAGTATCATCTATAAAAACGACTATGCTGTTTGATTTTCTAGTTAAAATCTGTTAAAATATTATTTGAACCAAAAATGTACATACAGCCCAACATTTCTGCATGTATATCTTATGACTCTCTATGTTTCCTTATTTTTTTTAAGATTTTATTTATTTATTTGACAGAGATCACAAGTAGGCAGAGAGGCAGGCAGAGAGAGAGGAAGAAGCAGGTTTCCTACTGAGCAGAAAGCCTGATGTGGGGCTTGATCCCAGGACCCTGGAATCATGACCTGAGCCGAAGGCAGAGGCTTTACCCCAGTGAGCCACCCAGGCACCCCTCCTTATGTTTTAAATAGTATATACATTTCGGTTTCTCCATGGACAATACATAATTATTCCATAGTTAATAAATGACTTTTACAAAGGACTAATTGCAAATTTCCTAGATTTTCAATGTTGATACTTTTAAGAATGAAGTTTTAATTTCAGTATATTATTTATAATAATGGAATTTTTCAGTGGAAAGATAAATGCTAAGCCAGAACGATTTGAATTAGTTTTCAAAAGAAAAGGGTGGAGGCAATCTTACAGTGTGATCTCATTTAGAATACAAATATAGAATTCATTTTCAGATTGATGATACCAGTTGCAACATTAATAACTTCACAAATTGGCTTACATAGATTTCTCTGTCCATGAATAGTTTTGTCACTAGTTGTTTTTTTTTTCTAAAATGCATTTTCACTCTAATATATTCTTAAGAATGGACAATTTCAACTTAATAAAAGGAATGGTGACACTTCTACCTTCTCAGGACTAGAGTAACCGTCTCAACTAAAAGAAAATATTTTTTATACTACATCCAGATGTTCTGAAATGCTAGCATAAGAAATAGATAGTTATTACCATAACAGATTCTTTAATTTTAATTCATTATAAACAGTAAATTTCTAATAGAAATTACATTGTGACCAATTCCTAAAATTAACAAAATTATAAAGAA
This sequence comes from Mustela nigripes, assembly GCF_022355385.1. Classification (NCBI taxonomy): domain Eukaryota; kingdom Metazoa; phylum Chordata; class Mammalia; order Carnivora; family Mustelidae; genus Mustela; species Mustela nigripes. The sequence goes on along the minus strand of NC_081559.1, from coordinate 5,034,839 downwards.
AAAAACCTGCTAATGTAAATAGTCGATTAGGCAAATTTTCAAAAGTTTCTTCCCAATTCCCTATTTCCTGGGAAGGTGTAGACTTCCCCATTCTTTCACTTTGGGTCAACAATGTGATCTCTCTAAGCCAACTCGATGTTAGAAGGTGTGGACCAAGCAAACACTTGAAATGTATTTGTGCAATGAATTTCCTCTCAAGTATCTCTGTCATTAATCATGAGGAGCTACTTCCTTAGTTAGCTGTTGATACCTCAGTCTGCACCCCACAATGAAAACGTGGAGGGCACATCCTGCAGCACAAAGCACTGTCAATGTGGCATCACATCTTGAAGCAGAATCATACCAACAGGTCCACAGCCTTCAGTATAAACAAATCCTTGTATTTTATGCTACTAAAACCTTATGTGGATATTTGTAATTAATTTGGAACATAGACGGGGGTGCTGCTGCAACAAAAACAAAATATATGGCTTTGGTTTTAAGGCTGACCAGGGAATGATAAGGACACTTCCAAGGGAAGCAGAAAAAAAATGGCAAGGAAATTATCAAGAAAACTTATGACCTGAATTGTAATATAATGGTGAAATATTTGGCAAATTATAGCCTAGTGCACCTTGTGATATGGGAAATGTACCTTTTGAACTTGAGACTTGGACACAAAGATTTACAGGCAGAATATTAGAAAATGTGTGTTGACTCTTATTATCTACATTTTAATAAGGTAGTGCCTAAAGTATTACTAGCAGAATTGAGTGTAAATATAGTTAAGTCCATATATTCTATATATTTTTTTAAGTTGGAAAATAAAAGTTTCTCATCTCATGTTTCTTGAACTTGTAAAAGATTCTCGAATTAACGGCAAAGGGACAGAGTCTAGGGACAGACTATATCCAGGATGCTATCAATAAAACGTGACCTCAAAGTTAAAAAAAAAAAAAAAATTCAAAAGCATGGATTCTTTATGAAGAGCTAGAAGTAAAAAGTCTGTATCTAGTGGACCTTTTCAGCTATGCAAAAGGACACCTATAAAGAAATATCCATAAAAGAAAGGGGCACATCATATCTCCAAAATAATCAGTAACATAATGTATGGCACATGGACTTGATAGGAATTCATATATTGAAGATCCCGCATAGCTTTGACAAAGCTGCATTAAGAAAAGTCTTGTCAGACTGCAGTAAATCAGAATGACATGTATTTGTGATAGGAAAAGACTTCTAGGCCTAGAACTTTCTACGGGAATGAAGCAGGCTTAGAAAACTGCTTAGCATCATAAATAAAAAGTAAATTTTAAGTGCATTTTTTAAGAAGTGGCCAAGGAGGAAGATAAAAAAAGAGTTTTCAGGGGACAAAACCAAGAGCCGTGGAGAATAATGGACTATTGGGTCACTCCCACAGAACAGAACAAGGATAGAAAGACCTAGCAATGTGTGCCTAATGTGATTTCAGAATCCACAAACCTTTCTCTTCTTTGTACCTCCAGATTTTCTAATTTTCTCATTTTTCTCTTATTCTAGGCATGTTGTACCATCTTAGGTTGAGTATGTGGGAGATCCCATTGGACAGATAACTTTTTTTTTAGGTTCACAGTTCTCCAGATCAAAAAGGCACTCAGAGTTGATAGAAATAAAAGATTCTAGAATTCAAGTTAGAACCAGCATGGGCTGGATGTAGGGGGATCTTGGGATTGGAATGTTGTTTTTTTGTTTTGTTTTTGTTTTTGTTTTCACATGCAATGGACATGAATATTTATGAAGACTGTGCTGGATTACATTATCATTGAAAAATATTCATTGTGTTTCACCTCTTCACCTTCATGGGAGGCTTATGCTTCCCTGTCCTTTGATTTTGAATTCAATATATTAGCCAATGCCATGTTAGCAGACAAGGGACAAAGATTTGAAATACTCCACGTTGTCAGGATCTCTTGTCATGTGTGACTGCCGTCACCAGGAGAAGACCTTGTGGAAACATGAGGCCACCTCAGCTGGGGTTCTGGAAACAAACACTTTGGGGTAGGAATTCCTAGTCATGAATCTTCAAACAAATTGAACACCCATGAGAAAAATAAATGCTTACTGCATGTCATTAAGATGCTATAAATGTTGGCCATATAGCAATAGTTTAAAAAAAAATACAAGAAAACAGGAGTGAGTGACATCAGCAAGATGTCAGTATAGAAGTTTGCAGTGTTTGTTCTCTCACAGAAACATCAATTTGAACAACTATCCTGTACAAAAATACCTTCACAAGATCTAAAGATTTCCTGTGAGAAATTATGGAACCTGGGTGAAGCAAAAAAAAAAAAAAAAAAGAAAGAAAAAAAAATGAGAAAGGCATAAGAAAAGACACATTGAAGACAGTTTTGCATTACCCTAACCCCCTTCACCCAAGTCCTGGCAGCCCAGGGCAAGGAGACATCTTCTACCACAAGGAAGAGAAGTGGACACCCAACTTTATCCTGGACCCCAGCACCAGGACTATGCTAGGGCTACGCCAGTCTCCCCACAGACCCAGCCTCCAGGCCAGAGCCTAAAGACCCAGGAACATCATGTTGTATACCTTAATTACATGCAATTTTTACTTAAAAATATACCAATGGGTGACTCAGTTGGTTAAGCCTCTGACTCTTGATTTCAGCTCAGGTCATAATATCAGGGTCTTGAGATTGAGCCCCGGATCAGTCTCCATGTGGGGTATGGAGCTTACTTAGAATTATCTCTCTCTCTCCCTCTGACCCTCCTCCCCCTCTAAAAAAATAGTAAAATTTTAAAAATATATGAATAAATACAAAAAATACTGGCAATTTGTCAAAATATGAATGGTTCCCATGTTTACATATGGAGGCCTGAGTGACTTGTGTTTCCTTAATCCAGTTTTACACAGTATGTAGCTTTTCCATAGTGTTTAAAATGTAAGAATTCTCATGCAAACCTTATTCTTTGCATATGTGTTCAAATATCCAACAGATGATATAGATTTTAAAATAAACCACATACTGTGTGTACTAAATATTGTTTCATACTTTTAATGTTTTTATAAGGTAAGCATTTATTTAGTGATCTGCTGAAAAATTATTAAAACATATGTTTAATGATAGTCCTGTGATGTCAATGGCTACAAAATCCTATGATCCTACAATTTTTACTATGATAAAACTACCCTCTAAGTGAATCTGTTGCCTGTTACAGCCTCAGATTTTTTTTAAGATTATATTTGCTGCGGACTCCCAAGTAAAACTATCTAAATTATTTTTGAGAATGTTTTGAACTCTCAAATGGGCATGCTCTCAGTAATATAAGAAATGTGATTGTGCTAAGAAAAGGATCCTCAAAAAATTACAAACCAGATAGTGTGTTAATCACCGATGCTTCTCACAGAGTAGTTTTGGAATCCACCTTCCAGGTGTACGATGAGAAACCTCGTTAGGCTCCCTGAGGTTAGGGGAGACGTAAAAATAATGTGAGCCACAGAGTCAGGAGCACAGTGATATATAGAGCTACGAGAAAGAGCGTTTGTGTTCTGCATACACACATACTCTCTTGTGTGTGAGTATGTTCTAACAGCGTCACTTAGCTGACTCTGATTTATACCCCATTTTTTGCTGGCAAAAAAAGTGATAAGAAAGAAATGAGCAGATGTTTAAATTTATGGAGTAATACAAAATGTTGCACACCTATGAAGAAATAACCAGTTTAAAACCACCCTTCAATTAAAAAAATAATTAACCAGTCTATCCATTTTTAGCTTTCAAATTCCAGCTGTTACATCTGTTCCTCAGAGGTTTTTCTGACAGCCCAAACCCATCAGACCAAGTTATTCTTCACACGATATCCTCACCTTTCCCATCATAACAGTTTTCACACTCCATTATAATTTTATTTTACTGCCTACTTCCCTTTCATACCATAATAGCTAGATGGACAAGGACCAATTCTGTGTATTCGCGGGTGTATCCTAAATGCCAGTAAGTTACCAGCCCATAATACATCAAATTCGTACTGAATAAATTAGTACTAAGCTTTTGCATGATTTTTAGCCAGAATTTTATCGAAACATTCATATACCAATTGATTTCCATATCATAGATGGCTGCTTTCACTTTAAAAATACAGTGTTGAGTAGCTGTGACAGACTCTATGACTTTGCAAACCCTAAAACATTTATTATCTGACTCTTTACAGGAAATGCTGGCTGATCTCTGCTCTAAAGAAGCTGGAAAATGACAAGTCAGAAGGATGAGCTAACTCAAATTCATTGGAAAAGGTTGAGAGTGAAAACCGGAGAGACCGAGTGAAAACATCATTTGAAAAAGTCTAGAAATGGATGTTAATCTATAATTTAGGAAAAGATACAGGTAATGATAAAAATAGTCAGAATGAAGGAAACACACAACCACTGCAAGACATTTGCCCTAAGAGGATTTGGAAAAGTGAATTTATGGGCACATATAAGAAAGACTGATTTAAAGGACAGAAGTAGTGTGAAAATAATAGTATATTTATCTCTGAAAAATAATTTTTAAAAACCTTACATATCAATTATTCTTGTGATACCTAAATAGATATCTCCCATCTCCTAGCCTCATTATCTGTGATCTTCATTATTTCCTCCTTTGTTCTACCAAACATGCAGTGTGTGTGTATTAGAGAGAGAAAGAGAGAAAGAGATGTTATATTCAGGTACAGTGTTCTTTTTGTTTTAATTTTGATAGTATCTCATGTTTGCTCTGATAAATGAGCATGTCCACATTTAACTACTTACTTGACAGGAAGCCCAAGTAGCAACACCAGTGTGAAAGGGAAAGGTGGAAACACCAGGAAGAAATGCGCGGACGGCTTTGCAGTTCATCAAGATATGCATATTGTATCCTACTCTAGAAGATATGCTAAGACCTGTCTGAATTATGCAAGTTAACAGCTTTCCATAAGTATATTTTTACAAATGCTATATAATATTTTCCTAGTCCTTCTGTACTGATGAATTGGAAATCTAAGCTTTGTTTTTTGTTTTGTTTTGTTTTGTTTTTGGTCTTTTTCCATATAAGCAGTGGATTTTATTATTATTATCATTTGCTAATTGAGAGGTTTTGCTAAATTCCAGCATGCTAAGATCTATTACACACATCAAGGACTTCACTGTTAATTCTGGAAACAGACATGTAAATAAATACCAGTTACATGTCTAGGTGCTATGCACACAGAAAAGAGATCAAGAGATACTAATAGAGTGAGGACTGAAGAAGGAGGTGTTGAAGATTAGGTCGCCTCTTAAAAGAAATACAAATTCAACTTCTGGGACTAGTTAACATTTAAAAAATCTTGAATTCCCCTGAGGGCTTAGAGTTGATTTCAAACTATATATTTAATATTTCTTTTCCACAAATGTACTAAATGCCTCCACTTCAAGTTACTTATTAAAAAAAAAAAACAAAAAAAAACAAACAAAAAAAAAAACAAAACAAAAAAAACTAGTAAGTACAACGTAATTGAAGGTTTTGAGTTTATATTCAGTTTCCCAAAGTCAGAGGAGAGAAGAGATGCCTCTGTTCACTCAGGGTTCCAATAGCAAGTGAGAGAGAACATGAGCAGGGGAAGGGAGAGAGAGAGGCAGACTGCCAATGTGGTGCTAATCCTAGAACCCTGGGATCGTGACCTGAACGGAAGGCCGATGTTTAACCGACTGAGCCATCCAGGCACCCTAAACCCAGTATTAAATCATGTTTTCTCACTGTAAGTATGGATAGGAATGCTTTAATCACTTTGCCATGTGGGGCAGTATGAACTTGTTTCAAATACCCTGAATCATTTCAGGCTGGGTAGTTTGGAAGACATTCAGAGACTTGAAGACCTTCTCTAACAAGGTTATCAGAAAATATAAGTTGGTTTAGGATGTGTTTTTAATTTTTTATAAACATATATTTTTATCCCCAGGGGTACAGGTCTATGAATCACCAGGTTTACACAATAGGATGTGTTTTTAATATGATGACTGCTAATAGGACCTTGGTGACTCCCTCCAGAGGAAAATTTTCATTCAAAATACATATGTAATTCGGAAATATTGTTTATATTATTTCTTCATTTGAAAGCTTGGAAAACATTGCATTCAGATAAATGACAGGAATGTGTTTTTTTTTTTTTAAAGCATACCTAATTTTAAGAATGCTTAATAATCACTGCAGAATTATCAAGTCTGATGTTTTAAGATCTAACACTCACTCTCATTTCCTGTAAGTGATACTGTAGGAAATGTGAATGGCAGATAAATCCAACATTTATTTCATGGTGGAATAAATGATGAACCAATAGAAAATTTTAAATATTTGTACTATCTTAATGTTTGGGGGAGAAAAGAAAATGCGTTTAAGCAAAATGAGAGCAGAGGTGAATGGCAACACTATCGTGATGTTTGTAAGGCCAGCCACTGAGTGGACTAAAAACAGAAAGGTGTGTCCAAACTAGCTCAGCTGCGGATTGGGAGCTTGCCTCCAGGGGAGGGCTGTCACAGCACAGGTAAAGGATGAGCCCAAGCCCAGTGCCTTGGTACATATACTTTCGTAGGGTTCTCTCGACAGAATTATCTTCTGGAGAAGGCTTATGAAGCTTTACACTAATACTTCAACTTTATCATATTTCATTCCAGGGAGAAGAAAGGAAGAATTCTCTATACACAAGAATATTATTTCATTTGTTAAATACTGAAAGCCACGTTTACACAAAAGTTTTGTTTAATGTTTCCATTTTTGTTCCTATTCCTAATGTTTCCATTTTGTTCCTATCCTATCCTATCAGAAGTTTCTGCTGAAATATAGAGTCAAAGTCTTATGACCTCAGATATATTATGATTCAGTCTGATTTATGCTTTCATTTACACCCTCAATATTAACTGAAGCCAATTGCATATCTGGTGCCATATATACTAATAAAAAGAAGGATTAAAACAGTGATCATATTTAAGAAATGTCTAGTGTACGGCTTTGAGTTCTACGTTCACCAATCATTCTTTTTAAACATTGTCTCAGTCTTCTTATTTCTGAAGTATGTGGTTTGGAATAATAAATTCAAAGCACTCATCTAAACATTGCATTTAATTATTTGGATAATTATTCAAATGCAAATGGAATTTCCTCATTCTCACTTTTTTTTTTTTTTAGGATTTTATTTATTTGTGACAGAGAGAGACAGCGAGAGAGAGGGAACACAAGTGCAGGGGAGCTGGAGAGGGAGTAGCATGTTTCCTACTATATGGAGCTCCATACAGGGCTCAACGTGAGCCTCAATATGGAGCTCAATGCCAGGACTCTGGGATCATGACAGGAGCAGGAGGCAGACGCTTAACAACTGAGCCACCCAGGCACCCTGTTCCTCATTCTCTTTAAGGGGAAAAGGATTTTTAAACAAAAAAAAAAAAAAAAAAAAAAAAAAAGGATATTGGTCCCCTTTATTTTTTTTTTCTTCAAGATTTTATTTATTTATTTGACAGAAAGAGATCACAAGTAGACAGAGAGGCAGGCAGAGAGAGAGGAAGGGAAGCAGGCTCCCCGCTGAGCAGAGAGCCTGATGTGGGGCTTGATCCTAGGACCCTGGGATCATGACCTGAGCCGAAGGCAGAGGCTTTAACCCACTGGGCCACCCAGATGCCCCTGGTCCCCTTTAAAGAGAAAATATTACACAAGTAAATACAAGTTAAGACTATAAAGAGTTTTATAAATCTTTATTATTATGTAGCAGCAATGGAATTTTTTAAGAGTTATTTATTCATTTGTGAATACATATAGTGTATTATTTGCCCCAGGGGTGCAGGCCTGTGAATTGTTGGGCTTTCTAACCATATCACATATGTCCATAACCCAACCACTCTCTCCATATCCCCATTCCCCCAGCAACCCTCAGCTTGTTTTGTGAGATTCAAAGTCTCTTATGGTTTGTCTCCCTCCTGATCTCATCTTGTTTCATATTTTCCTTCCCTAACCCCAATCCCCCCACCTTGCCTCTCAAATTCCTCATATTAGGGAGATCATATGATAATTATCTTTCTCTGATTGACTTACTTCACTCAGCATAATACTTTCTAGTTCATCCACGTCGTTGCAAATGTCAAGATTTCATTTCTTTTGATGGCTGCATAGTATTCCATTGTGTATATATACCACATCTTCTTGAGCCATTCATCTGTGGATGGACATCTAGGTTCTTTCCATAGTTTGGCTATTGTGGACGTTGCTACTATAAACATTCAAGTGCACGTGCTCCTTCAGATCACTACATTTGTATCTTGAGAGTAAATACCCAGTAGTGTGATTGTTGGGTCATAGGGTAGCTCTATTTTCAACTTTTTGAGGAACCTCCATGCTGTTTTCCAGAGTGGCTGCACCAGCTTGCATTCCTACCAACAGTGTAGGAGGGTTCCCATTCTCTGCAGTCTTGCCAATATCTGTCATTTCCTGACTGGTTAATTTTAGCCGTTCTGATTGGTGTGGGGTTGTATCTCATTATGGTTTTGATTTGTATTTCCCTAATGCTGAGTGATTTGAAGCACTTTTTTATGTGTCTGTTGGCCATCTGGATGTCTTCTTTGCAGAAAAGTCTGTTCATGGCCTCAGCTCATTTCTTGATTGGGTTATTTGTTCTTTGCGTGTTGAGTTTGATAAATTCTTTATAGATTTTGGATACTAGCCCTTTATCTGATATGTCATTTAGCAATAGAATTTTAATTGACTTTTTAAACATGAAATATAAACATGGAAAAAAATCAGAAGGCCAAATTCTATGAAAATTTGCTCCCAAGAAAAACTGAGAATATTTATTAAGAAAGCACTATATACAAATAACAAATCATTATGTTGTACATCTGAGGCTAATATAACATTGTATGTCAATTATACTTCAATAAACATTTTTGAAGCACTCTTAAACAATATTGCCTCTGCCAATAGGTAATATAAGTTTCACAGAAGTTACCACACTTATTGAGAGTGTATTCATAGTTTATGCAGCCCATTTACACTAGCAGTTAGCTCTCACTTACTCATGTATAAAATATCCCTTAAGTGATTAAATCAATTACATATATGGGTAAATGAATTAGGAAAATATTTTTTATATATATTAAAACATATGGTTAAAGTCAACAATTTATAGTTTCATTTGGAAATCTCCAAAAGCAATTCTTTTTCTTCTCAAGTAAATTTTAATTGCTATGAAGTCCGGGGCTAGAGATGTGTGTTATGTTGTTTAAATGGTCTCTGTAAGATGATAAATTCTTTGTACCTCTGTATCTCTTCAAAAACCCTTAATATTTGCTAGGGAATAGTGTGAAAAATAAGATGGAACTATGCAGTTGAAAGTTAAAATATTGCCTGTTTCAGTTTCTTACCTCAAATCTAAAATATGCAGGGAAAGACATTTTATTGTTTCCCACAGAAAGCGGAATCACCATACACCCCAATTTTACAGCGTCACATTTGAAATATGGCCAAAGACTGTGGTATGTATGTCTAATGTATGCAAAATATGCTGCAAAGATGACTTGTTTTGAAGTTGTTTTTTCTCTTGTGATCCTAAGCTCATATAGTAGATTCATTAGGTAGCACTTATGAGATAAAAACTCTAAAATCAGGCTAGTCACTGGAAGATTCATAATATGAAGTTCTGAACACCTGGTGTCATAAATTATTGCTTTTCTAAACAGTTATGCTTAGTTCATTTAATTTCTGTTTTTCGACTGAATATCACTTACTTGGTTACTGAATTTGTTTCAAGTTATATTATATTCATTATAAAGTTATTTCTAGAAGATAACTTATATTGACTCTAGCACTGAAGTACTTTCCAAAACTGCATGATAAAGCTGGAAAAACTTTGAATTATATTTTAACATGTTTTTTTCTGTAATTCTGTTTTAATGCTACCAGACCCATAAAAGACCAGTTTCTTGACTCAATGAGTAAGGTTTAGTGACAAAAGCTTTGACAAAGATGATGGAGGATAAAACAAATTGTCTTTTTATCTACCAATAACCTGTTGTCTAAAACAGAATATTAAGTTGAACATAATTGATAAATCACTAAATTCTACACCAAAAAGTAATATCACACTATATGTCAACTAACTAGAATTTAAATAAAAATTTGGAGAAAGAAAAAAAAAAAAGACATACACATTTGAATTCAAGATAGAAAAATAAAACATATAACAAGAAAATGGAACATAAAGTGATTGCACAGAGCTAAGAAGATAGCTTCATATATTTATACCAAATGCAGCAGAGATGGATGAAAAATAGAAAACATAAAATTAAAAAAACAAAGACAGTAGAAGAAGAATTCTAATTTGATTTCTACAAGAAAATGGAGAATTCCGGCGCAGGAATATTGGAAAAGAAAATTAATTTTAAAAAATCACTTAAATGTTTTTCAAGTTGAGAATAGAAATGAATTCACATAAAAGAGTAATCACAATCAATATGAAATTGCTGTTTAATTAAAAAATAAACACTACTCAGTCTGATTATGAGACTCCAACTGTAAGTTATTCATAAGAGGTATATGCATATTAAGAGCATAGAATAATTAAAAATGAGCCAGAGGGTATAGATATTTCAAGGATGCTTTAGCCAGAATATAACTGGAGTAGTATATTAATATTGGAAAAAATAAATTAAGCAAAAACAAGAAGCATAAAAGAGAAGTGCAAAAACATAATTTAGAAGGTATAACATTTAAGAATAGTAGTCATCTATTGATGTAGATTTTTTTTAATTTTTTTAAATTTATTTTCAGCATAACAGTATTCATTATTTTTGCACCACACCCAGTGCTCCAGGCAATCCGTGCCCTCTCTAATACCCACCATCTGGTACCCCAACCTCCAACCCCCCACCCTTGCAAAACCTCAGATTGTTTTTCAGAGTCCACAGTCTCTCACGGTTCACCTCCCCTTCCAATTTCCCCCAACTCCCTTCTCCTCTCCATCTCTCCTTGTCCTCCATGCTATTGTAGTTTTATAATGTTTCTAGCAAGTCCTCACAGAGGCAAATAAAGAAATTTTAATCACAAAACGGAGGATGGTAATTTATCCTTGGTAACTGAGAGATTTAGGAAACACAAAAATTAGTAAAGTTATTATAGATTTTAAAAACACAATTAGGAAAATCCTGCATGAAATTAATTCATTTTTGCATCCTTCTACGGGACAGTTGCAGATGCATTAACTTTTCCTTCTTCATCGTTCACTAGAAAGATTTTACTACACATCAAGTATAACTTATTACATAAAACATTTGCAAGATAATTATTTTCTGTGACATCAAAGTGTCATGATAAACAACAGCTATGAAGCAGTTCTCAATCTTCAAATAAGTTTTGTAGAATTAATTCTTCAAAGTCAAACTGCTTCACTAAGTTGCAGGTTTTCTTTTTATTTTAAACTTCAGTTCTAAGAAGTTTCAGGTATCTTTTCCCATCTTTTTCCTTCACAGTATGCCTGAGAGCAAGCCTTATCAACAACTGATTTTCATTCTCATTGAAGCGTAACTAACCAACAGGCTTCTGAAGTTGAATATAGACGTATTTTATCCATTTTCAGGACTTAAATACAATATAGGAATTTTTAAATATATTTATACATCACATCCATTTGTCCTTTGCTAAGTTGTAAATAGAGTTTATTCAGATAAAGCTTAACTTTATAAATTATACTACTATAAAGAAAGTATTTTTTAGCTCTGATGATGTATGATAATAGATTCCCGTTTTCTTTCTCTTTCTCATAGATATGATGTTGAAAATCTTTGTTTGCTGATTACATGGATCTATCTCAATTCCTTCTAATAAAAAAGGTCCTTATAAAACTATTTTTATGGGATTATTCATCCTCCTAGATGCTAAATAGATTGATAAATAGATATGTATTTATTCAAATAGTTTCTGTATAAATGTCTGTCTGATGAGATCTAGCATGTATCAATTTACCAAGCTCAAAACTGTGTCTTTAATATGTGTGTTTCATTCAATATGACCCATGTGATCAAGGGCCCTTTTATTGCAGAGGACAGAACTAGGATCAAATACAATGATATGGATTTTAGCTCACCATTAAATAAGTGCTCTATAATGGTAAAACTCTCACAAAGTGGTAAAGTGCTTTACAAACAAAACAAAACAAAAATGGAAACCCTTACACTGGAAATATTCAAGCAGAGGCTGAATTCACTCATGCAACAGGTTTTATAAGAAAGAAAGAAAGAAAGAAAGAAAGAAAGAAAGAAAGAAAGAAAGATCTTTACTGAATATGCAGTATCTTCCAAAATTAATATTGTGCCATATATACACTTCTCTACCACCATCTGATCCTTTGTCTCTCCTCCACTAACCACCTTGGCAAAAACCCACAATGGTTTTCTATTACCTAATAGAGCAAATAAGTATAATAAAGTGAATAAAACCAATAATTAGTTGAGAACAAGGAATGCTGTTTCCAGTAGTCACTCACTATACATTTTTATAAAGTTAATTACCACTAATGTCATTTTTCTCACTTGAGAAATAAGAGATCTCAAAGGTCAGACTTATTTTATTGCCTAAACATATCTTAAAAACCTGATCTCTTCAGGTATGGGGCTTAGACCTAGGTACAACGCAGTGAGCAAAATAGGTATGAAACTTATACTCACTAAAATTAAAATATATTGAGAAAAGAATGACACTAATTACATAAGCACACACAAAAAATGTGTCTTTCAAACTGCAGCTCAAATTAAATAAGTATGGACTAGAATAACAAAACGAATGGAAATAACTTTCCTTAGGTGAACAGTGACTGCTTTTCTGAAGTTCTGAATTCTAAATTGAGAGTAAGAATGAAAGGAAATCAATCAGGCAAGAAAAAAAAAATAATAAAGAAGTATAAGGCCAAGCAGAGAAAATAACATGTGCAAAGGTCCTGAGACAGAAACTAACACGGGTTTTACCAATAACAAAAAGAAGACCAGAGTGACTTCATCATGTGAATAAGAAGAAGGTACTAGTGGAGAGGCTGACAGTTCAAGATTATACAAAACCTCATGGACCATGATAAAGCATTTCAATTTTTGAATTTTATTCTTTTTTTTAATGATTTCATTTATTTATTTGAGAGAGAGAGCATGAGAGGGGAGAAGGTCAGAGGGAGAAGCAGACTCCCCATGGAGCTGGGAGCCTGATATGGGACTCGATCCTGGGACTCCAGGATCATGACCTGAGCTGAAGGCAGTCACTTAACCAACTGAGCCACCCAGGCACCCCTTCAATTTTATTCTAAGAAGGTGGAGGCCATTGAAGGGTTTTAATGTGAGAATCAGCTTGTTCGTGTGTGTGTGTGTATGTGTGTATACTTTTTTTTTTTTTAATTTCCTGCTCTGCATGGAGAATAGATAGGAGGGTTGGCAAGTGATCAAACAGGGTGATTAATTGGGAAGCTGTTGTTGTGATCACTCTAGAAAATATTCTAGCTTGAACTACAGTCTTGAAAGTATAAAAGGAGAATAATAGAAAGATGTATTTTGAAAGTTTCATTAAAAGAATTAGGATAAGTATTTTGCTGAAGGGAGGTCAAGGTAGGTTTCAAGAAAGACTGTGAAGCTTTGACTTGAGCGAGAGTTCCTCCTACAAAATGGACAAAGACTGAAAAGTTCCGTTTTAGGCAAGTTAAATTTGAGACATCTGCCAATTTGTCCAAAGGTCTAAATTAATGTTCTAACTCCTTGCCTAACTCCCCGTAATCATCATCTTATCCCACATCAACTTTTTACTTTCTTCCTTTTGGTCTTCACAGGTTCATGCAGAACACTCTTTTAAATGTTCCTTGTAAATACCAAGAATATCTGCTCATTTCAGGTTTTTACTTCTGTCATATCTATTTGGAAGACTCTGGGCACTCCTTTTCTTCATCCAGGTTCTCACATGGATATTCCTTAGGGTATACAAATACTCCTTGAGTAGGAAAGGTTTGTCTTTTCAGAGAGCTATGGGATGGAGATTTGACTCTACTCATGCCTTCTAGTAATCAACTACTGCACTGTATAATTTGAAATAGGTACTCCTTCTCCTACATGGTCATCTTTGCTGCCTGTGCTTAAGCCTAGCAGTTGGGTAGGAACCAGATGACTTCTGTTTTAGCTGTTACTCTCCAGGCCTTCATAACTGGTTTCCATTTGATCATCAGCATAGCTCAGAGGTGACATTAATTCCAGATAGCCTACTTCGAGCAGAGAGCAGCTTTTCTGTTGAATCACTTTGTACAGTAGGTTGTCAAGTGCTACACATGTGAAGATTATTCATAAATGCTTTTGATCATAAAAGGATCCAAACATTATTTTAGGCAATGCCAAGGTGTGTGCCATTTTTCACAGTAAGCTTTGTATGCGGCATTGGAAAAAGAGTTCAAGGAAAACAATTTTCTCCTTTTACAGTAATTTTAAAATGGCTGTGTCTAAGTTTTTAGGAATGAATCTCTGTCGATAAAACAGTGTATATTTATCATACATTTTCAAACGATGCAATAAGTTAAAGATTAGACAAACATGACAATTACAACCGTAAAAAACTTGGCATGAGTTATTCTATGTGTAAGAAAGGGAAAGTGGAAATTTTTCTAATGAAAGAATAGGTCTGGATTACGTTAATTGTTTAGTATCTTATAGCTATTAGCAGAGATAACACGCAATTTACCTTTCAGGTACTTTCTACTTTCACCTCTATAGAAGTCAACATCTGTTTATTGAGAAACAAGTATCAGTAAATCTTTCTGTTATTATGGTAATATCAGCTCAAGTTAATTCCCTGCTGAGATGGAAAAATATGATTCAGACAATGAAAAACATATGTTTTAGAGAGACAGTGTGCCATCAAACTACATCAACAATATAAATGATTAAAATGTTTCTATAAACATCCTTTTCCTTGTCAGTAATGGATGAAACACACTTGCTCCCCATTGTTTTATTTTTTTTTTATGAACAGCTGTTAATGTCACGAAGGAAGCTTATTTTTACAATGTTATAATTAAAACCATATATTATTACCTCTTTTGTCATATATATTAAAGGAAACTCAATTATTTCGATAGTTAGGCTTATGAATGGTTCTCTCTCAATAGGCAAGTAGATCAGAATATAGACCATTGTTCAGATATGTGTGTTATCTGGTTATATTGAGTGAATAGTATAAGAAATACTTTTAACCCTGCATGTAAAAAAAAAAATTTTTTTTCAGAACAATTTCCTTCTACCAGGTAAATTGTAATACTTAAATTGTAAATAATCAGGTCCTATCTAGTTACACTGCTTGATGATTATGTCCATACAAATTTCTGTTAAAGTACAAAGAAGTTAAAGTTGTGTGTAATGCTTTGGTAATTCTTATCTCAATCAATAGCTTCAAGGTAGTGTTCCTTTTGAACTACTCTTACAGAATGAATTACTGATAGTTTAAATGTTACATTTACATTTATTATTCTCTGACATAACATGAAAAGCCACTGAAGATTAAAGCAGTAGTACTTGAAATTAGATTTGTGAAAAGAAAATTTGAACTATGAAAAGGAGTTTCTCAAAAGTTAAAAAGGAGGTAAGATTTATCTATTTATAGGCTATATATTCCATGACTTAGCAGGTACTATACAGCTTTTGTTTTCTTAAACTACAATTTTCCATACTAATTGTAGTCAATTTCTTGGTCATAATAGGAGAATGAATATGTTAACATGAAATTTCAGCAAAAAATAACATGGGACAAAAAAAAGTCTTTGGTCATCATTATCTCTGAGTTATTCAATCCTTCTTTGCTTATACTTCTCAATCTCTGGCAAATCAAAATTGGCTCTACAATTTTATGACTTGATTGGAAACTTAACTCTTTTATTTAAAATCTGTACATTTTGGAACACCTCTATTTCCCAAGATTTTGGTGCATTTGTATGTATTTGTTCAGCAAAGCTCAGATGGGAATTTCACAGTCATGAGAACTTATTCACAAAGACTAAATCAAAATCAATGAAAAAAATTATGAGAGCATGGTCAAAACCTGATGCATGACGTTTGCACTGTAGGAAAATGGATTTAATCAAAGAAATAAACACTGTAAATTAAACATAAAACACCTTCAGAGATTAATATTCAGACTACAGTCAGGAAAAATGTGATAGCTTATGATATTGAGTAACCAAAGAAAATATCCCATTTGTTCTGCTTGTTTATTTTTCCATTTATAATGAAATAGGCTTTGTCTCCATTATGATCCATCAAAGGTAGAGAAGCTGGATATTGACTAGTAGATTAGTATTTCCCATCACATCAAACACATATAGTCTGATTTGCATAGAGTTTCCAGCATTACACTGAAGTCGAATGTTGTTGGCTAGAAAATCATATGCTTTGTGTTCTGCTGCTAAAACTTCTGCAAAACCAGACTGTCCGGAAATCCAGTAGTCCATATTTAAGTCTATGTTTTTCTAAAGAAACAATGGTACCTAGTGTAAAAACACAGATATGGTCATATGCTATTTGCATAACATTGACTAAGGTATTAGACTTCATTTGACCTTGCTTTCTCATTCACCGAATGAGAATAACAAAACAGATATATTAGTTTTATTTGGGAACTAAATGTTATAAGACATATAAAGTCCCTAAAATACTTCATGTCAAAATTAACACTTTATAAATAATAGATATTTTCATCTTCAGGCTAAATCTTAAGTAAATCACATACAATTCCAAAGGTCACTTGATTGATCTAAAGAATAATTTTCAATGTAAGGCAATAAATATGAATTGAACACCCACTACATATGTAGCAATTTTTAAATGTTGTTGAAGTGACTTAGACAATTAGTAAAATGTGCTCAGATCCTTATAAAATGTGTATAATAATCTAAATTTTGTAGTTGTCCTTTTGGAAAGCATTTCACTTAAAAAAGATATAAGGAGCTTCAATCACCTCCATTACTAGATAAAATCACTAAAATTCCCTTGCTTTACATCAGTACTCAATGCAGAGGAAACCCTACTGGTTTGATATTTTATCAAATTCACCAAACACGATCTCATCTCCTACAATACTTTCTTCCCAATAATCTTTTGCCCAGACATCTCACCACCCTTCTCAGTGAGCAATCTCCCTGTGGCAAAAATACACGTAACTTTGTTTGACTACAGATGTGTCCCTGAAGGTCTTTGGCCTGTGGGCATTGAGACAACTTTATTTATTTGTATTGTAGAGATGGATGAAATTTTTCCGTACCCAGATAAAGATCTGGAACTTTGTCTAGGACAAGTAGAACACTAATGGAAGGGATCCAGAACCCAGATTTTAGCCATCAGTGTATTACATTCACCCAGTCACAGTGACTTGTCCGAAGATAGGTACATGACGGAAACTAGTCTAATTGCAATGAAGAATAATACATTGATGTGATCACTATGAAAACTTGAGTTTTCTCACCTTCTAAGTACTATGGTTTATGCATATGACACTGGAATTGCTAGACCCATTTTACTGCTATAGGAGAAGCCAGCTTAAGTGAACAAAACAAAACAAAAACAAACAAGCAAACGAAAACCCAAAACCAAACAAATCTGCAACAGAAGGAATAGCCAAAGCCAAGAGAATCATAGAGTAATGGAGCAAGAACATTAATCTAACTACCCCTAGTATGTTCCTTTCTTCTGAAAGTTGGAAATGCATATCCAATAAATCATTTTATTTCTAAGCCAGTTTGGGTTGTTTTTTCTATTATTTGAAATTAAGACTATTCTTACTGGTACACATATGTTATGATCTATAGAGTATTGACAGGCATCACAGAGATAAAATCTGGATGTAACCATTAATTTGGGTGGTGGGAATGAGCCAGCAATAGATGATGATTATGCATCCAAGATTGTACGCCTGAATGATTAAGAAGTTTGTGATTGCTTTGTTTAAAAAAGAAGGTATAAATCTTCCATAGTTAATATAAAAGTATAGAAAGCAAAATGTGAGTAGTTGAGAAATGCCCACATACTAATGGTACATCTTTAGCTCAGAAGTTGAGAAAGGCTAAGAACATTTTTTTTTTAATGCAGATTCCCTGGACCTATACCAAGAGAACTTGTTTTAGTATTTGGGGGATAAGTCCCGTGTATCAAAACCTATTTAAAAGAAAAATAATAGAAAAGAAAGAAGTAAAAAAATACGAAAAATGATAGCTATAGGTCAAGATCTATCAGAATACTTAAAAAATGGGCATTTTAAAGATAAAACGATTAGTGACTGTTGTTTTCAAGGACTGAGCTAAAGGTTTAGAGCATGTGTTACTTATCTTAATACATTAAACTCTAATGTAATTAGGTATAGTCCCTCTTTTCAGATGGCCATGAAAGTGTCTGGCTTTTACATAACTTAACTTGTTCTAAAATATTCTGCAGTAATATTAGCATATGGAGGCAAAGGATATTAAAATAAATCTATTTAAAATGATATTAAAATAAATCTATATAAAATGATTCATTTCTTCAGATTAAGTATCATATTAAGGCTGGAGAAGTAAAAGAATAAAAGATCCGTGTCTGAGTCAAATTTCCAACGTACCATGTTTATGATCAGGTCCTATGGTGGAACAGAAGTTTCTCAAGCTTCACCACCTGATGACAAAAATGGAGAGGATCCAGAAACATGCTTGCTTGGTCCCTTGCACACTTGTGTGCTTCCCTTCAGCTTTTGCCTGACAGCTTTGAGCTGTCTCTGAAAGAAAACCCCTGCTGAGACATATATTCTCCCAGATGTAGCCCCTGACAGGGCTATACCAGCTGTGACGGCAACTCCCGTCCCAGATGTAGGAAGACTGTTTTCATCCTTCAAGAGCCAAGGAGGGGGTGATTGATGCGTGTGGACGTAACAGCTGCCAGCTGTTCCCCTTTCCTGTCTCCTGGTTCCTAGTGATACTGGGCTGCCAGCCCAATCCTCATGTTGGCCTAGTAACATTTTGTGATGCCAACACTTTCTGCATGAACCCCCCCTGGGCGTGCACCAGGCCCTCCAAGGAATGAACTGTGGTGTACTTGACTGCCCTATTTGAGGATTTTTTGAATTCAGAGCATAAGGAAGCCTGTGTCCCAGAACAGGTATGACACCACAAATAAGGCTTCAGTTTGCTACATTCGGAATCTGACATTATTCAAGTCATCAGTTCATTGGCCAAGTCAGATGTTTCCAGAAGCCTCAGGCTCCCAAAAATAATTATATATATATATATATATATATATATATATATATTTTGCTTGTGTTATCTACCAATATCTTATCTCATTTTGTTGGACACAGCATATAGGTATTAATTCGTATCAGCAAGCATATTTTAAAACTGTTTTTGTAATTCTGAAAGACTAACCATGAATAGTTTGCCATGTCTAGTTCCTGGTAGACACTCAATAATTCTTATCAGATAATTATCTTATCAGATAGTTATTATTTTTATGAAAAGGTACAAGTGGTAGAGGAGCTTAGGCCATACTCAAAACAGGCTAATAATCCCCCTGACTCCATTTCTCTAGACATTCCACATTTGTCTGTCTCAATCATTATGTCTATCCAGACCTAAGTGCATATAGTCTTTGTAAAACTCTTAAGCTAATCTTTAGAATATAAAACCATTCATGGCATGCATGTGTCTTGTAATCTGGGATTTAGCTTTAGGTTTGCTCTCTGGGTCTCCACTCATAATGGGGTTTATATAAAAGATATTGCATTTTCTGACTTTTCACTTCCTGTGAATGCTCACTTCCTTCCAGCTCCTCGAATTCTATAACCTTCCTCTTGAAATGAAGGCAGATTTGGTTTGTCTTCGCCACTCAGATTCTCCCTTTTTTTTTTTTCTCCCTTACCCAATCCAAAGAAAACGTCGTCAGTTGTAAGAGCATACCTTACGGAGCTTAATGAAAAGACTGGGTAGAAGCACGCGGACAGGAGGGAAGCACAGGCAGGGAAGCAAACCTTTCTAATAAGATCTGGGGACTAAGGAAAGAGGCTCCAGATGTGGGGAAGGAAACCACAGGGAACACAGGAACACATTTTTATTAAGTATTACCCTGGGCTATGAAATGAGTTTTTCTAAAGTTTTTATAGAAATCAAAGTAAAACTTTTTTTTTTTTTTTTTAAGATTTTATTGATTTATTTGACAGGCAGAGATCACAAGTAGGCAGAGAGGCAGGCAGAGAGAGAGGAGGAAGCAGGCTCCCTGCCGAACTCGATCCCAGGACCGCGGGATCATGACCTGAGCAGAAGTCAGAGGCTTTAACACACTGAGTCACCCAGGCGCCCCAAAGTAAAACTTTTAAAAAAAGTTTTAAAATTATTTTTCAGGGGATGTCACAGTTGGTTAAGTGCCAACTTGATCTCCACTCAGCTCACCTCAGGTCCTGATCTCGGGGGGGTATGTTCAAGTTCAGGCCCCACATTGGGCTCCATGCTGGGCATGGGGCCTCCCTGAAAAAAGAAAGGACGGAAGGAAGGAAGGATGGACGGATGGAAAGAAGGAAAAGGAAGAAAGAGTGAAAGAAAGAAAAGCAACCTTTCATCCTGCACTGTGATTCATTCTACACCGTGATTCGTTACATACGCAGTGTGTTTTGTTGAGCTCCCCAATTTCAAATTGGTTGAAGTTACTTAAAGGGTTGTCACATAGGAATCCAATATAAACATTATTTCTAAGTTATAAAGATCATAAATAAGTGAGTTATTAATCTCAATACTCAATTATATGCAGCCTCAGATTAAACAAATAAAGTGAAATGGAATTTGCTTTAACTAGTCACAGTGTCAATGAAGTCGCTAACACTCAAGAAATATTGGTTTGACAGTCAGAGTGAATAATAGTTTAAGCAAATATCAACAACATCTCTACGAAAGAAATGCACACCAGTACAAATACCCGCATACCTACACCATTCTGAACATCCCCATTCAGGTGTCTCAAAGTAAGTGTGCGTACTTTGCATCCTGATTTCCATACTAACAGTAATGATTTGGGTTAATTGGGACTAATTATTTTAGAATTGTTTACTAGTACCAATATCAGCAGGAAACAATATGTAAGAATTTACTGGGATCAGAACTGCGGAGTCAGATTTTCTAGCGGATGCTCAGACTCAAGCTGTATTTTCTCATCCTCTCCACAAGACTTGGGTTTTGCATTAAGAAATTGTTTATTGTGGAACTAGAGCCTTAAATAGTATTTTAATTAGTATATTAGTGAAAAGTTCTTCCTTATGGATACAAATTTGGCATCAAAATCCAAACATGACCTTTGCCATGATAAAATTATATTTTTAGATCATTTTAAAGTCATTCACAGAAACTCAGAGATGACCTAAGGCAGGAGATCAGATTTGGGTAAATGTGCTAGTGTCCAAAAGACAGCGGGTTCTGGTTCTGCTTCCTTAGGCAACTCGTGATAAAGGAAGAACTACAAGACCCCCTCTGCTGGACCCTGCGTGTACTCACTCTCACGCTCTCCCAATGATTCTTCATTTGTTTCGTGGTCCCCATCCCTCGGATGCCTTTTCCAATATCCAGGTTATTGAATTCCTTTTAGATTTACTTTTCTATGTACCTAGCCTTATCTCAAATGTATCATTTTAAATGAATTCTCACCAACTCCCTCAAATTTATCAGCCCTTAAAATTTTAAAAATCCTCAAACCCTAAAAACACCATCTGTATGCATTTTAATCATTTTTAGAGCTAGTGCTGATGAAAAAATTGATCCCAAGGCACCTTTGTGTTCATTCATTCCAGGGTCAGGTGGGTCTTCAGAACTGCCCAGCTACCCCTTCGGGAGCCAGGAAGCAGCTCTCATTCCATTCCCAGCAGCACCTGTTCAAATCCCAGCCCCATCGTAGGCTCTCACCCACCCCGACCTCACTCACTCACGGATGGTGGCCTACAATAACAAGGGTGAAAGCTTTGCCAGTAAGCAGAGGGCTTCATCCACAGTTCATTCATCCTTACTCTCCAAATAAAATTTCAGCTCTATCCTCGTTCATTTGTCATCCCCTGTCTTTGTCTTTTTTTTTTTTTTTTTTTTTTTTTTGGGAAAGAAAGAACATGTGGAGGGGGAGGGTAGTCGGGGAGGGCCAGAAGGAGAGAGAGAATCTTAAGCAGACTCCATGCTGGGACAGAGCACGATGTGGGGTTCAATCTCAAAATCTGAAATCATGACCTGAACGAAAATCAAGAGTTGGATGCTGAACAAACTGAACCACCCTGGCACCCCATTTTTGTCCTTTTCTTAAAGAAAAAAAAAAATCATTTTTCCATTTCAGTTTAACCTAGACTTGAGCATTTGTTCTGAACAGCATTCTTCTGCCTCTTTCAAAGTCATGTTTTATGAAATATCTTAAATTCCTTCTCTACTATGGGCTCCTTAGCATAGCCTAGAAACTTACTCAACTTCTTAAGAGTTCAAAAATTAAAACAAAAACAAAGGAAGACAAAAAGCAAAGCACAAGTTAAGAAAACAATCCAAAAAAATCCATTTATCTTTACTTAGAAAGTTCCTGGAATAGTTTATGCTCACTGACTTCTTTCGCACAGTTCTTATGTAACAAATGAATTTATCTTGGCAAAGTAAATGTCATATCTCGCCTCTTCCATCACTTGATAATTACTGAAGCATTTGACCCAAACCTATATTTTTTTCCCTAATTTCAAAGGAAGATATTCGCTATCAAAGTGATTTTTTATAATAATGGCACATGTTCACTGGAGAAACTACAACATGCAAAACATTTACTGTAATGAAAAGCATCTCAAATGTAACATCTAAAGACAACTGTCAGAATTTTGATAATTTCTTAAAATGTTCCATCTAGGATTATATTTTACCATCATAGCAAAATATGTTGTTTATAGAAAGATTATTTATGGATTTATTTTTACAACATATCATAACCTGTCACTACATTACACAATTACTCATGAAACATAACTTAATTGGCTTCATGGTTTTCCATCATTTGTATGTTTCTCAATGTGGCGTCAGACAGTTCCTTGTTGTTGCAAATGAGACTGTTTCCATTGTTTCATTGTCATAAATTACACTGTGAGAACCATCTCTATGTAATTTCTGTTCTTGTTTCTTATTAATCAATCAAAAGGTGTGAACATATTTAACTCTAATATATAAAAATATTTTTTATAATGATTTGGCAACAAACTCTCACTAGGAAATGATCTATCTCATTAGACTCACTAGTAATGAATATATTCACATTTAAGATCATTGCTAATCAGGCAGGCAGAATGAAATCTTCATGTTAGAGAAAATGTAGACTTAATTACTCATGAAACAGAAAGTTATATATTTATGAAATAATTATATTTCTTTTATTGTGATTTACATATCGACAATCTGCTTTTCCTATATGTCACTTATCTTTCTCTTATTGATTCACAAGCGATCTTTATATCTACCTATCATATGCTGTTAAATAGTTTCCAAAATTTTCCAATGTTTAACTAATTTATTCCTTTTATAATGATTCTGATACATGAAAATTTAAGTGATGTTTTCTCTTTTATTGCTTCTATCATTTTGCTTTTTTGATGTTTTTTGATATATAAAAATGTTTAAATTGCATCTTTTTTTCTCTCGTCACACCCACTTTAAAAATCTTTCCTGTTAAGAAATTTAAAAGTATTTGCAACTATTTTCTGCTAATGTTATACTTGTCTTTTTCCCTTATGTAATCCTTAAATATGTTTTGTGTGTGATTTAAGAATTTAAGTGGATTTTTAGGGCATCTGCGTGGTTCAGTTGGCTAAGCATCTGCTTTTGGCTCAGTTCATAATCTCAAGAGTCCTGGAATTGAGTCCCATATCAGACTCCCGGCTCAGCGGGGAGTCTGTTTCTTCCTCGGTCTCTGCCTGCTGCATCCCCTGCTTGTGCTCTCTCTGTCAAGTGAATAAATAAAATCTTAAAAAATTAAGTGGATTATTTCCAAATATACATGCCCAGGTTTTTTATCATATATAAAATTCTTATGTATATCACGGTACAGTCATGTTTCATTATTCGTATTTATCTGTTCACTCCACAAGCGAAGGAGGGATTCTCACTGTGGAGTTATGGGGCTGCACAAAGCACATGCAGGAGCAGACAGAATAGACTGAGAGCAGAAGTTCAGACCCGCACAGACCAGGAGAGGAGGACACCATGTGCCATACAGAGCCACAGAGAGGCACGTTGAAACAGAGTGAAAAACCAGAGGCTGTGGAAGGCAGGCTTTGCGATATCGAAAGGCCACTGCCCATGGTTCCTATGGGAGGATATCGTTGATTTGTTTGAATAATTCTGCCAGTTGGCAAGTGAACTGAAACTTGTTAGAGGTAAGTGGGAACTGCCCTTGATCTATCTGACAGGGGGCACTACCGGGCCAGGCCATCTTCCCCGCAGGAGCAGAGTAGGGAGAACTCACAGTTAAGCCACCGTTGGGTCTCCTACTCACCTGACCTCCAGGTACTACAGAATGTTGAATGAGTCCATGAGCACTTTCTTCAAAATTCTTGTAATTGTGCACACTTCCTCTTTCTCTGTATCTCTGTCACCTTGTGTCTTTCTTTATGTCCCTTTCCTTTTTCATATATGATAATTTAAATATCTATGAAAATAGGTGGTGTCGAGGAAATAGAGTTGAAATTGTTTCAATGAGCAATGTTAAGTGAAACTCTAGGTATCTTCAGAATAAAAGATGTTTTGTGTGTGTGTGCACTCTTGCGCACGTGCCCTGTTGTTGTCATTGAAAAGATGGGAAACAAGTGCTAATTAGGCATTTCCAGATCAAGCAAATAGATATTGCATGAGACAGAGCATGTCTGGGGCCAGGGGTGAGGGGACACCCAGGAATCCCTAGGGAAAGGGTTTTTGCACCAGGAGCAATCCTGACCTCACAGACACTGCTTAAAGAAGTTTCTTATTTTTAGCAAACAGCTTTTTATCTTTCATGATCTTTAACTTATATGTTGAAATCAAACTTACAAAAAAAGGTCCAGATTTTAAATCAATATGCACGATTCAGTCATTCCATTCATAATTCCAAAGTAGTGATTTACGAAGCTAGGAACAGCTTGTATGAATTTCTATAACAGCTTAACTCACATTGTTTAATTTATACTAGGATTTTACACTTATTACGATCTCTAATTCAAAGCACAGTTACACTGATGAGAATGTAATGTGCTTACTCCTTTCCCAAAACAATGTGCCATGTCTTACACATTTGCACTGTCAGCTAATTCAATGACCTACATGTAACGTGAGTTATGTTTAGCATATTTTTTAAGTGTGAGGTGTTTCATATTTGTGTGTTAGTGTCAATATCTAGATTGTGTAAAAGGATCCCATATTAAGAGAGTATTCTGGTGAATATACTATAGCTCACTTAAGTCCCTCTTTCTGGCCCTTCTGTGTTCTTGCTTTCCTTTTGCTTGCCTTAAGCTTGGACACTCCTGTACTTATAGTACCTAGAAAAGTGTCAGCCACGTGGTAGGAACTCAAGAAACACCTTTTGAACTAATGAATGTTTTTGACCACCGAAATCCTATTAACGGGGTCAACTAAGATAAGTCAAAGAATTGCACAAGGTACCATGTTACTAACAACCCGACAATGCTCGGGCTCAGCGTGTTGTGAGTAATTGATCCACGTTGTCATAAATAACCAACCTGTTGCTTAAACCCATTGGCCCATAGCACATTCGTGTACCAGGTGATGTATCTAAAAATCTTCAATCATATATGCCCAGTAGCCAAATTGTCTTGCTATGTTTGAGCAAAAAAAGAAAAAAAAATGAAAGAACTAAGGGAAATTATGTGTAGCATTTTGCCTCAGTTAATTCTACCAACACATCTAATTAACATGAGCAAAGACAGAAGCATTTTTATGAAGGCCCCTTAGGATTAGGGTGATAAGTTTCTCCTGCTCTCCCGTGTAATTTCTTCACACCTACCACAATCAGCACAGCAATAATTAAGCAATAAGTGTAGATATTTTTCCAAGAGATTTCAGTAATACTCTAGGACTTAACTGACTAAAGACCTGATGTATATAAAAACAAAGTTAAGGGGAGCATAGAGAGTAACATAACTTCTCATACTAGGAATTAAGTAATTGTTAGAATTAATTATTCAGATAATATGTCCACATTGATACAAATATTGTGTTATGTGTATATTCTTTACCTTTTTCAAATAAGTATGCTCCTAAAGTTAAATGCCCATTTGCTTAAACATAGCTTATTAGCATTCTTAATTTTAAAAACACTTACCTCTCTGTTCTGTGAATTGAGATGAACCAAATCACCCCTTGTCTAAAGCTATCTCTTCAAGAAACCTGCAGGATGTCTGAAATACTCACCAAAGTCATTTGTTTGTGGTTAGATGGGACAAACCTCTTTTAAAAAGCACACGTTTTCTGAGAAAGTTAATACATCATTGTTGTTATTCATTGATAACAACCAAAGGAGGTTTTGTTTTATTTTTGCTTTTTTTTTTTTTTTTTAAATGCCCCCTATATGCAAAAACAATGAAGCAGGCTCTGTGTGTTACTCTAAAACAGAGTCAGGCTTTACACATAGTATCACTTATATGGAGAGGAAAACTATGAAATTGCATAATGTCCACATGCAGAAAGGAACAAATGCTGAGTTAACTGATTATGAAATAAGATCATCTCTGGTTCCAAACTCAAACACTGCACTGAAATAGGGGCTGCCTTTTATTCCCGCCCAGAAGCTGCATTCTCTCTCCAGTATCTGAGAATGCAAAGTAGAGAAATTAAGGGCTCTGGCTTTACGTTGGTTTCTGGAAATCAGTCTTCAAATCGATGTATGTGGAGATGTAACTCAGGGCATGAGCGGAGGGAGTCTGCCCTAGATATACCCAGACTCCGTCAAGAGAAAGTTGTCTTCCACCCAGGAAATAGCTTACGAGTTCCATGGACTAGACTCGGGTTATGATGAGAGTAAACCAGAGAAAGTCATGAAAAGAGAGAAGTTAAAACTACACCAAATTTCACCAATGAGTCATGGGCCAGCCTTGCAGAAATAGATCTGGTTTTCTAAAGAACTAGCACCAACTTTGTATTCCATTTTGTAGAGTGTCCAAAAAATAATTTGCATTTGACATTTACTCTAATCAGCAGAACGACATTAAGGTTAACTTGTGTGAAAGCTACAGACGTGGAATCCTGAAACTTTGATGCTGAATCAGCGAAGTATGTGAACGTTGGCTCTTGACATCAAACCATCTGGGAGAAGAGAGAAAAAAATAAA
This sequence comes from Mustela nigripes, assembly GCF_022355385.1. NCBI lineage: Eukaryota > Metazoa > Chordata > Mammalia > Carnivora > Mustelidae > Mustela > Mustela nigripes. The sequence goes on along the minus strand of NC_081559.1, from coordinate 5,007,490 downwards.
GGTACTTTGAAGAAGGCTGTTTATCTAGGACTGAGCAGTCACAGATTTTTGAGATTATTTTTAAAAGTATCTTATGGTTTTCATAGTCCACATTTCTAATTACGATCTTTATTTAGTAAATAAGTCTGCCTGAGCTCTTTTCAAAATGCTATGAATAAAATGTACGCTTGGCAAAAAAGAACCTTGTACCTCACAAGTGTGTATTATGTAACTCAAAATCTTCAAACCGATTGGTAACTAATGACATAAACTTACACAGTGATTTCAGGATGGTAGGTTTTTAGATTTCAAACTGGGAACAATTCTCTAACTCAATTTCAAGTCACACCCATTGCGATTGTATTATTAATAAATCAGACATCTGGGGGCACCTGGGTCGTGCAGTCTGACTCTTGATGTCAGCTCAGGTCACGGTCTCAGGGCCATGAGATGGGGCCTACGGTCAGGCTCCGCGCTCGACGCAGAGTCTGCTTGAGATCTCTGTCTCTCTCTCTCTCTCCACTCATGTTCTTTCTCTCTTTCTCTAAAATAAATAAATAAATCTTAAAAGGAAAGAAAGAAAGAAAGAAAGAAAGCAAGCGGACATCTGGGTCCCTCTGTTGAAAAGGAAGAGAGCAAGCCAGAAGAGTGAATGCGTGGAGAGCGCTAAGGAAGACAAGCGTGCAGTGGCCCAGTCACGGGAAGATTCCGCCCCTGCCTAAGGGACAGAGAGTGGCCCTGCCAGCTGTCGGCGTGGAGGAGAGGAAACAGGAGCCATGCACGGGGCAACTGGCAACAGTTGATAAGGGAGCAGGCCTCACAGAAAAACGTCATCTGGAACGTTACTCCATTATTTGGGATAATGGGCCAAAGGGCAGGACAGAGCTGTCACAGATGAGATTTTCAAGTAATTAAACTGAAAAAGAGTGAATTCTAGAAGCCAACAAAAATGACAATCCTATTAAACATAAGGTGTTAAACGTTTCCTTAACATACTAAAATTTATTTTAACTTATAGGGGCATAGTTCTTTGGGCAGGAAATTTACTGATGTTTCTTCATTTTATATGAGATTAGCAACAAGGGGCGCCTGGGCGGCTCAGTGGGTTTGGCTCAGGCCATGATCTCAGGGTCCTGGGATCCAGCCCCCCATGGGGCTCGCTGCTCAGCGGGGAGCCTGCTTTCCCCTCTCTCTCTGCCTGCCGCTCTGCCTACTCGTGATCTCTCTGTGTCAAATAAATAAATGAATAAAAATCTTAAAAAAAAAAAGAAATTAGCGACAAGTAATTTTTAAATTTTTCTAACATGCACAGCATATGAAGAAGCTGCCATACAAAACGAATGAAGGAGAAAATTTCTGGCCTTTATGATTTTACATTTTAATGGACAATAAATTAACAAAACACCATAGGGTCAATGAATATGTGGTCTGTAAAGGTGCTCCCTGTCTCCATTCCTTTGTTGGCTGGAAACCAAAGGATTCAGGAGAGGCTAGGTAAATCTGGGTTACTCTAGTTACCTCTAAAGGGAAAGCAAGTGTGAGATCTTAATCAGTGTATCTGGCTAGTGAGTAGTTGGACAGGAGGCCAATGTTGTAAATTTATATTAAGAATGCATTCCAACAAATGCGGTATCCTTAGTGGAAACGAATCAATATATTCAGCTTGAAGCATTGTGATTTTCGTTTTGTTTTGTTTTTCAAACAGATCTTTTTTCTGAGAGATTCTGCACATCTGGTCTGTGATATGTTCAGTTGGTTGAAGCTAAGGTCATCAGACATCCTTTGTTTTAATAAGATCTCAAACTTCAAAAGAATACTCCCATGAGATGAACATTCTCAAATAAAGTCTTAGATAATATTAGATAACTTGAGTATGTTCAGGTGGAAAGAATGTCCCAAAAGGGAAAATGCAGGTTTAAGCTAATTGTCACTCCTGTCCAAAGCATTCTTCTTCAGTTGGGAAAGGGGACTGGGAGCCCGTAGAGGCTTCTCTCTGTGTGTTAGACTCAGCCACAGTGGGCTGCCAACACTGACTAAAGCCTCAAAGATGAACAATGCACACTCTACTTGACCCCACCCGATAGGAAAAAGTGTGATGCCAGAAGAAAATTTAACTGTTGTAGGAAGGAAGCTTATTGCTCTTAATGAAAAGACACAGGCATTTTATTTGCCAGAAGAAAATTGCAGTAACCTGAAAGACATAAACACAATTTATTTAAACTACAGAAAGAGTTAATCTAATTAGTCTGGAAACAGGAAATTTTGATGATTCTAATAAAATGTACTCTTTCCTGTTCTACAGTGCATAATTCAGCCCCCAGTGCTCACCCTTATTAAACGTATCAGCTGCAATCCCCTTACGCAGCTGACCCTCATTAATTAATAATTGTATGTCATGGGTAAGATGAGTCTCTAAGTCAGCCTCTTTGTCGGGCAGATTCAAGATCCATTAAAGTATATTTAACCCTGAGTGGGGAAGAGAAATAATTAGGATCGATGAGCTGGAAATCAAGCACCTTGGAACGGTCGGGTTTGCAGTTGTCTGGGAAAAGTAAGCTGGGCTGCATGTGAGATGCACAGACATTCTTCCTTGTTACAGAGGGGAAAAAAGTTAACCTCTGTATATACCAGACGCATCAATTTTTAATACCGATTTATATTCAGTATTTTCACTGCATCTTGCATGTAACTACATCATTCTTTTTAGGAGTAAGCAGACTGGTAGATAAAACTACATATTCAATTATGTATAACTTGGTTTCCTTTGTATTTGCTGTTGCGAGCCCACTTGTTACTAAATGATATATTTTTAATTAGCTTCGTCTGCTTGGCACTCAGAAGGTTGACTTAGGCTTTCTCTGGAGTCCTGTTAACCAAATGACCTGTTTCAGGTTGTGGGCCTTCTCCTGCCCCAGGCAGGACAAATGACATTTTCTTCACACACTGGTCTTCAAGGATCTCTATCTGTCATATTTATAGGCTCCCCCCTCCCGTCCCCCCAGCACCCCTCCCCCCAGCTCTTCCCAGCCAGGTCCCTCCCTGCTCTACCTGTCCCGGCTTCTCCGGGCTAACTGGCTTGCTCATTTCCACACGCACTGTGCCCTTTCTTCCAACAAGGTTTTCTACTAAGCTGCCTTACAAGTCTGAAAGCTCTCTTTCAAACCCATCTTCTAAATCTTTTCTTTAAAATACTGCAGGGAACATAAGTACTCTTTGACTAGGCATTTATGCTTTCACTTATATGCCTACATAACCAATTTGTATGCAGTATATATTAAAAATAGATGGGACTAGAAATTTCATTTCATCGTGATAAAATGCAACTTTAGATCAACATTAGACTCTATAAATGTTAATGGATTTACCATTTCCCTAGAGTCATACCACCAAAACAAAGTTATATGTGATATATGCAAGATTCCCTGCCTATCCCAGTGTTTTCTAACAATCAGATAATGCTAGAAATGTTGATCTACTGGGAAACTCGGATGATAGCCAACATTCTCTGGAACCTCCAAGAACTTGATATCCCTACTAAAATCAGATATAATTGAGCTAATATTAGTTGTTTAGATTCCCCATTTGAAAGTATGTAACAAAGATTCAAGATAACCAAGTGGCTACTGAACTGTGACTACTGGAAAGCCAAAGGTAAGACAGAAGGAAAAAAATAATAGATAAACATAAAGGACTGTTACTGGACTTGTATGGCTCGGTCCATAACGTAAAGGGTGATTCTACTCAGGCTTAGTGACTTTCCCCTTCTCCTACACAACACACAGAAAGAGTGGATAGATTGGCGGTCGTAGATTACTGGATAACTAAATAAACATCCTATAGCAGATCATTTGAAAGGAAAGCCATATGGTTCCAGGAGCCTCCAAATATGCTAATTTACCAATCCCACTAGGATTAAAAAACAAACAAACAAACAAACAAACAATTCTTCCTTTTTATTCCCACCGTTAGAGACATTCATCTGTCTATAAGTCACAGCAGAACACAATCTGCTGAAGGTCACTTTTTAAAAATGTGACCCTAAGTGGAAGAACCCGGGAACAAGACACCTTGCCTTAAGCATCTCCTATGAGTAAGTTAGTATAGATCTGTAATTTTTACCACAAAATCCCTAAATTTCCACCAGAAGGAGGAAGAAGCCCAGTCCTTTGATACTAAGAAGGCAACAGGAAGCACTGACCTGGGAGTCAAGCCTTAGCAAAGCACCAGCTCGAGAATGTAGACATTGAATGTGAAAGTGGCATTGACGGAACATACCAGGAGTTGGGGTAAAGGTCCATCGGTTAGGGTAGGCAGAACGAGCTTTCTTATCACCCCATCATCATGAATCCATACTTCCATTTTTCTCTAGCTTTCCCTTTCCTCTTCTGCTCCCCCGGATGATGCCTTAATTATTGTTATAATGCCAAGCTTTTCCCTTACCTGTCTATAAACGAACAACAGAAAATTATAAGGAAAAAATAAATACTACATCCTCATCTAGTCAATAAAAATCGAATTAATAAGTTGATCCTGTAATTTCTTCCATTTCACCACATTTCTGATAGCTGAATATATCTCTTCTGGAAGAACAGATTGTTAAAGCAAACCTATATGAGGTTAGAGTAGATAACTTGGCTACGAGAAATCATATTTATTAGTGTGTTTTATAAATACCACCTTTGTAGTGAAGGCTGATCTTCATTAAGTTGTGTACCCAAAAATATCTACCAAGAACCTATACAATGACAGAACTCACCTAGTTGCAAGTCAAAAAAAAAAAAAAAAAAAAGCATCCTGCTGTTATGGAACTTAAATTCCACTGAGTTAGATGGAAAATAAGTAAAAAGTTAAATTTTTTAAAGTAGCAATACATATTCTGAAGGAATTACAAAGGGATAACGTGGCAGTGCCTGGTGGCAGTGAACTTTCAGGTAACAAGGGCATATAAGGGGCTGATACATGTGGGAGCCGGCCTCATGAAAATCCAGGGATATGGAGGGTATTTTGCTCTAAGTAGAAGTGACAGCCTTGAGGTGGGAACAGGGCAGCATCTGTTCAAGAAAACAAAAGAAGCTTTTGTGTTGGATGTGAAAAGCGTAACAGGAAAAGTAACGGGAAACGTCCAGTTACACCTGGAGGGTCTTCAGTTCATAGTAAGGAATTTGGAGTCTATTCTAAATTTAATAAGAAGCCGTTGGGGATCGTTATATAGTTTATATACCTTTTCTGTACCATGAAGCGGCATGACTCTTACCTTATTTTTATTTGAGATAAAAAACGGAAGGATGAACGTAAACTCAACATTTTGAGAGCCGTTTGTCAAGTGTCAAGGGTTTAAACTACCTAGCTTTGTTCTTTTTTTCGTGAGTTTCTAGTTCTGTGTATTTTTTGTTTTCTGAGCCCAGAGCAATGGTGAGAAGTTTAGAGGAAGACATTCTTTGGAGAAACAGGAAAGTTGGAATTAAATTATTGGCATTGAGATAAAGGTTCTGATTTGGATTTCTTCCCTGACTTTTCTTTTTATTTCCAATGGGGAAAATGGAAGAGTGTGAGCTCATCTGTAAAAGGGCCAAGTCTGATTTGTTTTCCCTATAAATCCGACATAACTGCAATTGGGACTTATGTCATTCTTGCTTTTTTGAGGGGGGAGAGGGGTTCTGCCTGTCTGAACAAAGGGAGACGTAATTTTGGGATAGAAAGTAACTTTTAGGGGCGCCTGGGTGGCTCAGTCATTAAGCATCTGCCTTCAGCTCAGGTCATGGTCCCAGGGTCCCGGGGTGGAGCCTCACATCAACCCCCCCTTGCTTAGTCAGGAGCCTGCTTCTCCCTCTGCCTGCTTCTCCTTCTGCTTGTGCTCTCTCTCTCTCTGTCAAATAAATAAATAAGATATTTATAAAAAGTAACTTTTAGAGGAAAAATGAAAGAGGTTGTAGAAAGAAAAGGAAGAGGTGAGGATTTAGGAATGAAAAGGAAATGACAGAAAATGTGTGCAAAATTACCCTCTACCAGTAATAATCCATCCATTAATCAATATTGAATGTAACAAAGGAACCTGCACAGGGGAAGAGGGTTGGGGAATGTGTTGCAATTTTGGTGTAAGAATACTAATCTTTCTCCTTTTCCTCATAAAATAGGAGATAGATACATAGATAAGGATACAGAGAAAAAAAAGAGTGTGAGGAAAAGGGTAAAGAAAATGGCGCTGGCAAAGGTGAAAAGTTTGATGTACTTAAAGCAGGGATTTAGCCAAAGACTCATACTGTTTATTATGGTGTCTTGTAAAGTTATTTGTTTTGCTGGCTTCTAACTATAAATACATTAATAGAGAATAATGCTGAATATAGAAAAATGAACAACCACTCCAGACTTTTACCATAGGTCATATTTTAAACCCATAAAATTTTCATAGCAGAAGTTTCTAGCAAGAGCTCTATAAGAGTTGTCCAAAATGGAATTCTTAGAAATAAGTTCCCTCAACTTCAAAAAGAATGACTATGCAATAATTTGAACTAATCTAATTCTTTCAGGAAGTATATGTATTTTAAAGCAATATTTGAGATCTGGTTCTGATTGTCCATCACAATGATTTAAGCTGAACACTAATCATTTTGTGATCATTATAACTTTACAAAGAGCAGTTTTATCTCTGAGGACACTGAAAACTATTACAGAGATAGAAAAGGGAACTAAATTTTTGATCAGCTGAGAAAGAGATACTATGTCAAATATTTGGTTAATCCTTCCAACCATACTTTGAAGTAAGTATGACCAACTTCGATTCACAGATAATAAAAATTAGTTGCTTAGGAAAGTTCAACAATTTCCCCAAACTTTTCAGTTAGAAAGGCCCAGAAATAACATTCAAACATTAGTTTGCATAACTGGTTTTACTACCTAGAACTTTAAAATTAGAAGAGATTTTGAAGGTTATGTAGTTCAACTTTCCACTCAGTGCTGGGATGCCTTCTATGGTACCTGTCCCTGATGGTCATTCAGTCTAACCTGTAAACCCCCACTCCAAGAAAAAAAAGAAAATCTTCCCCCCAAACTTGGTATTTTCAAAATTCTCTGTTGTCAAGATCCATGTAAACAAAGGATCTTTATAAGTTGGAAAACACAGCATCTGATGTAATCCATCTCCATCATTAATTTATAAGTTTACTGGAATTCTAATAAAAATCCAGTTATTGTTTTATAGATGCTGACTGTCCAATTTCACAATACAAACAAAGGAGCTTATGTAAGTAGTCAAGAAAAGAAACATATAGGAAGATAACTAATAGAACTAAGAACTAAGAAGATAATTACCAGATATAAGGATTCTATTAACAGAATGCTTAAGACATTTACAACAGTGTGGTTTGAGAAACCAATCAGACAAAACAAGGAATTCAGAAACAGTGTTAGATGTAATGTGTGTAGCAGTAGAAAAGGTCATGATACAATACATGGGAAAAACATTGATTAATTCATGAACATACTGACAAATTAGTTATCTGTATGAAAAAGAGGAAAATTAGATTGTTGCATCTACACCTTCTAAAAAAATCCAGATTTCAAGTCATTCTACAAAGCATAGTAATCAAAACAGTATGGTTTGCCTAAAAATAGGCACATAGATCAAAGGAACAGATTAGAAAGCCCAGAAATAAACCAACGTTTATATGGTCAATTACTCCCTGACAAAGGAGGGAAGAATATGCAATGGGGAAAAGCTTCTTCAACAAATCGTTTTGGGAGAAATGGACAGCTCCATGCAAAAGAAGGAAACTGGACCACTGGCTTGCACAATACGCGAAGATAAGTTCACAATGGATGAAGGACCTGAATGTGAGACAGGAAAACATGAAAATCCTGGAAAAGAGCACAGGCAGTAAGTTCTCTGACATCAGACATAGGAACTTATTTCTAGGTATGTCTCCTGAAGCAAGGGAAACAAAAGCAAAAGTGAACTATTGTATTACATCAAAATAAAAACTTCTGCACAGCAAAGGAAACAATCAACAAAACTAAAAGGCAAAGCACAAAATAGGAGAAGCCATTTGTAAATGATGTATCTGATAAAGGGTTAGGATCCAAAATATATAAAGAACTTATATAACTCAACACTCAAAAAACAAATAATCCGATTAAAAATGGACAGAAGACATGATTGTCCAGAGAAGACATACAGATGGCTGACAGACATATGAAGAGATGCTCAACTTCACTCGTCATCAGGGAAATACAAATCAAAATAACACTGATATATCACTCACACCTGTCAGAATGGCTAAAATCAAAAACACAGAGAACAAGTATTGGTGAAGATGTGAAGAAATAGAAACTCTCCTATACTGTTGGTGGGAGTGCAAAATGGTGCAGCCACTGTGGAAAATAGTATGGAGGTTCCCCCAAAAGTTAAAAATACTGGGACACTTGGAGGGTTCAGTTACTTAGGAATCTGCCTTTGGCTCAGGTCCTGGAACATCCTGGGATCCTGGGACAGAATCCCGCACTGGGCTCCTTGCGCAGCACGGCGCCTGCTTCTCCCTTTACCTGTTGCTCCCCTGCTTGTTCCCTCCCTTTTCTCTCTCTCTTGCTCTCTCTCATAAATAAATACATAAATACATACATAAGATTTTTTAAAGTTAAAAATACAACTATTTTACACTCCAGTAATCACACTATTATTTACCCCCAAAATACAAAAAACACGAATCCAAAGGCATACATGCACCTCTATGTCTTTTGCAGCATTATTTACAATAGTCAAATATGGACAGAGCCCAAGTGTCCATTGATAAATGGATAAAGAAGATGTGGTGTGTGTGTGTGTGTGTGTACATGTACAGACACATGTACAGATACACACACGCATAGAATGTATAGAACATGAATTATGGAATTTGTAATAGAATATGATTCAGCCATAAAAAGAATGAAATCTTGTCATTTACAACAGCACGGATGGATCCAGAGAGAATACTACTACCTGAAATAATCCAGTCCGAGGAAGAAAATATCATATGATTTCACTCATATGCAGAATTTAAGAAAGAAATGAGAAAGCGGGGGAAGGCGAGGGAAGGAACAAACCAAGAAACAAATTCTTAATTATAGAGAAGAAGATGATGGTTACCGGAGCGGGGTGCTGAGATGATGAAACGGGTGAGGGGATGAAGAGTACCCCGACCAGATGAGCCCTGAGTGATGTACAGAATGCTTGAATACATTGTGCTTCTGAAGCCATTGTAACACTGTATGTTAACTGCACTGGAACATTCATTTTATTTTATTTTATTTTATTTTATTTTATTTATTTATCAGAGACAAGTAGGGGGAGCAGCAGGCAGAGGGAGAAGCACGTTCCCCACTGAGCATGTGGGGCTTGATCACAGGACCCTGGGATCATGACTTGAGCCAAAGGCAGACACTTAACTGTCTGAGCCATCCAGGTGCCCTTATACTGGAATTTTAAAAAATAAAAAATAAATTAAAAATTAAAAAAAAAAAAACAGGAAAAGTAAAAGCCATTAAGGATAAGAATAACAAATTTATCTAAAATAACAACATGATGTGAGTCTTAGAAAAATAAAAGGTGAAAAAATGATATTGAAGAAGTTTGCAATCATACAAATAATAAAAGATTAGCATCTACAACATGGAGGATACCTGAATTTATGTAGGTAAATGGCTACACAGATAACAGATGAAAGGAAGAGAGAGAGAAGCAGTTTGCTTTACACATCGCCGTTCAACACAACCACCCCAAAACAAAATGATTTAAGGCAACAAAAATGATTCATTGTGTTCACTAATTTGCAGTGTGCAGAGTACTTGACAGGGATGACTTGATTTTGCTCTGTGATCCATGGGCATCTTTCTTGATGTAATTTTAGGATCTCTCCATGCAGACTCTACATGCTGTTTCCAGCATGACAGCTCAGTGTAGTTCAAAGTCTTGCATGGCAGGTTGGAGCTCCAAAAAGTGTGCTCCGAGAGGTATACTCCAAGAGGTACGAAAGCTAAAACAAAACAAAACAAAACAACCTCTTGTAATTAGGATCAGCTCTAATCTGATAATTCAGTATAGAAAACTACCCAAGAGTGTGAATATTGGAAGATATGGATCATTGTTAGGGGCATTGAAATGTATATATTCTACCTATCCATCTATCCATCTACTTATCTATCTAAAATACATTTAGAATAAATTTTAAAAAGTCAAAACCTGATTTTAGAAAAAGAGTAAAGGACATGAACAGACAACCTAGAAAACAATGACTAATGACCACTAGAAAATATTTCTAAGTCTAAAAACAATTAAGGTATCTGAAATTAGCAGTATTTATGGTTTAACATTTTTTGTAAAAAATGGGAGTTCAAATTACTAAGATCGGGTGCCTGGGTGGTTCAGTGGGTTGAGTGTCTGCCTTTGGCTCAGTCACGATCCTGGGGTCGTGACATGGAGCCCTGCATTGGGCTCCCTGCTCAGCGACGAGCCTGCTTCTCCCTCCCCTGCTCCCCCTGCTTGTGCTCACTTGTCCTGTCTATTTCTGTCAAGTAAATAAATAAAATCTTTTAAATAAATACTAAATAAATAAAATTACTAAGATCACGTTAAAAAGTAGTTCAGTCATGTCTAGAAATTTGAAGACTCCCTACCTTCGGCAAAGCACTTCCATTTCTACACATCTCCCTTGGAGAAACTCCCTAACACTGAGTATTAGGAAATGTGTGAAGAAAAAAAAAGTTTATAGTGGCATCGTTTATCATAATGAGAAAAATAAATAAATAAATCATTCTGTTGTTTCTAGGTCAGGAAATTGTCCAAAAAAAAAAAAAAAAAAAACATAGTAAAGTCATACAGACATACAATCCAGTAAGAGTACAATCCAATAACGTAGGAAAGTCACATAGTATGGCAGTTAAAATGACTGCACTACATCTAATCACATTTACACTGAGGAATGTCAGGAAAAACACATATTGACTGAAATAAGTTAGCTGATAAAGCATTAGTACACTGTTAATATATTATTTGAAGTTTTAAACATGAAATAATGTTGTATGTTGAAAGATCAAATATCGGCAACAAGAGTTACAAATTTATGAAAACATTACAATCGAATTATTACACGGCCTCCAGGAGGACTTTTTTTTAAGGCAAAGAAAATCACGAACCAAAAGGAAGAAGGGAGGAAGGGGGGGAGGAAAGGAGAAAATGAAAGAGGAAAAAACATTCTAAAAAAGGTACATTACCCAGAGAACTTTCTCAGCGATTCCGGCCTAGCCAGCAAAAGTTGGAGAAATCCATCACCTCTGCCCCAGCTGCTAACAGTTCCCAAAGCTGAGGTTTTACCACCATTACTCCTTAGCAGAGAGGACCTAGAACTACAAAACCAGTAAAAACAAACAAAAAAACCTTGGTCCTTCAAAAGAGAGGTTGCACTTCCACGCTGCTAGTGATGCTGCTGGTGGACGGGCTCCTGAGGACCAAACCTCTGGGACTCAGTCTGTGTCTCTTGTTTGGCTACTGGTAGCCCTCCTGAGCCTGATTCCTTAACGCAGACACCATAGCTCTTCATGGACCAGGAATGATACTCCTCCATGCGCTTCTTATAAAACTGTTGTCAGTATCACAACAGCGTCGGCTCCCAGAGGCAACTCCTGCAAGGTCAGGAAGCTTGGGTTATAAAAGCATTTGGGTCTCAGGAGTACCGCAGACCAAGAACTAGAGTTTCATTTGGACCCTCGTCTTTGGTGAAGGTATTCCTCCTGTTGTCTTGATGAATTCAGTTTCAGCAGTTTCATGACCTTTTCTTGGCACCTGTACCTACAACTGTCACTCAACGGGCCAGCATTTCCATTACGAGACTGTGTCAGCCTCCGCTACATATACACGGACCAGGACTCAGTCAAAATCTCCTGTTTCATAAACAAAAAGTACAATTAAGAGCAAGTGTATTTTAAAAAGTGAAGCATAAACCAAATCTGAAAGAGAATACTTAAATGTGTCTAAAATTGTAAGTTTTATTAGCATTGTTGTGTGGGAGAGGTGAGCTTAAACTACCAGTGCTTTACATGAAAAATTCTTGACTGATTACTGACATGATTACTGTGTATGAAAATATAATTTTGAAGTCATCTAATGACAAAAGCAAAATAAGAAAGTACAAAGGACACAGAAGTATCAGACATTTGAGAGGATATAATAAAAAGCATTCAGGGTAAAAAAAAAAAAAACATTCAGGGTTACTTGAGAGTGACTCAGCACAAATTTCAGTAAAGAAGAAAACATAAGAAAAGCTTGTCAGTGTCATCGTAGACTCGTGTTCATAAAGAAACAAACAAACAAACAAACAAAAAACTGTTTTAAGAAACTGTGGTGGCAGAGGGAGTCATTATATGTGAAAAAATCACCAGGAGGCGAATTTGTATTCACCACGGATTTTTAAAGTTAGTAGTCTGAAGTAGATAAAATAACAATGAATAAATTATGACTTTATCTATATTTTCTTTTTACATTGTAATAATTTCAAAAGTACTTGGAATACATGATTCAGATTAACAAGAAAACTGAAGTAGGTTACAATACAGGCTAAAAAAGACCTTATATGTATTAACTAATAAAACTTTCTCTGGATTATTATGTGAGTTGGCTCTGGGACTTGGGTTTTATTAAATAAATTTCAAATAGGCTACTTCAATTGAATACCCTTCGCTGAAATTAGGTTGTTTTTAAGTTCAACCAGCAAAGTTGTACGTAATCGGTTTGCACACTTCCGGTCTTTTAGCTGAGCCTACCTCTGTTAGGTCTATGCACAGGTCGAGGTGCGAGGGCTTCCGTATTTTCCAGCGAGTGCCTTTGTTTTTTAACAGAAATGATAAACCCTTTGCCATTCTGCCAGTTCTGGTTGAAATTAGCCTCTGGGATCAAAAGTTATTAGTTGAAAAGGATAGGGCAGACTGACACAGTGATTTTATAATTCTATTGTCCTAGGAAAGTAGGCTAATGAGGGTTGACTGGTGCAAATAAAAATGATCATGAAATGCTCCAGGCACCACACCTCTATAAATAGTGAAGAGAAACAGCCTATAAAACCTCCCCTGCTGCCACTCCTGCGCAGCTGAGAAGGTGAACCCAGCCCAGGAAGAAAGAAGGAGATAATCCGCTCCCCCTGGCATCTGTCCTCTTAATCCCTTTGACACTGTGATCTTCACTTTTTCCAAAACAAAGGATAGTGATACATGCCCAAACCCTGTTGTCTATCTGTGGTTCTCCTGAATAATTCAATATATTCACTTCCCTTGTTTATGAACATACGGGACTACAAAAACAACTGAGAAATGGAGCTCGAGCGACCCCCATCTAGCGGAGGCGATGCTGAAAAGGTGCCTAGGATGAGCGTGAGATCCTCTGACAAGTGACTGTAAATGTACGTGACACTCTGTTGGGCGCTGCTACGACCCAGCCAGACTCCTGAATTTGTGCTGTATGACGACTCCGTGTTTTCGTTCAAGCTCCCAGGACTCTTTGAATTTTGTTAGCAAATTGAATATATCTTGCAGAGACATACTTGCAGTCCACTGTGTCTGCCCTAGGAGGACAGAGATAGAGAATTTCAGTGGAAGGAAACAGAACAGTCAGAGGAAGTAAGGAGCTCACTCCCATGGCCTTAGGGGAACTTCATATATACCCGAGGGAGCAACACAGATTCACGGGGAATAATGGATTGTTGAACGGGTGGTGTTGTAGAAATTGGTTCACTGTTTAGAGGAAAAAAATCAAAGTAAATTCCCTTTTAATATTATACCCAAAGTTGGATTCTACGTGGATTACAGATTTAATATACCTTAACAAAAGATTTATATACATAGAACCATAAAATTGTAACATTATATATATGTAAAATACAGAAATTGTTATAGCTATACAAATTGTTATATCTATACAAAAACGTAGGAAAATATCCTAAAATTAGAAGTGTGAAAGGACTTCAAAAGCACGAATAAAAAAACCTTGATGAATTTAACTATATGTGAAAATTAAGAGTTTATGATCATTTTCTTGACAGGAGGCTCTCATTGAAGGTTCTTCAGCTATCTAACGTGTTTTGGTCACTTGGGACCACTACCACAGCCTGTCAGCATCTCTGTCGTAGTCCTCCAAGGAGGACATATTGCCAGTATATAAACTATACTAATTTCTCCCTAAAAGTTTAGCCACCAACTTGTAAATACATATAGGAGGGGAATGAGACATATACAGCAGACAGATTAAAGAGATGAAGGTACATCAGGATAAGGGATCTGAAATGTCTAAAGCTAACAACAGACTAATGACTAGAAAAGACAAAATACACTTGCAAATCAACAAGTGAATTTTTAAAAAGTGAATTTCAAAAGCTGAGTTATATACAGAAATGTTCAAATTTGCTTAGAGTAATGCAAATTAGGATAGGAATAGATCGATTTCCACCTCTTGGGCTGGCTATAAAGAGAAAGCTGTCTGATGTCAAGTGTCCCTGGGGAGAAGCTCCTACAAATCCTCACACCCCATTGGTGGGATCGACGGAGCTAAAACAAAGGAGGGAGGTGTGCTGTTGGGTAGCAAGTCTGCCTTGGCTTTATACAACGAAGAAACTACCCCACAGTCTATAAGAGACGCGTACTGTGGTGTTCACTGCAGCGCTGTGTATAGTGACGCAGAGTTGGAAATAATCCGGGTGTCCACCTCTGGACAAGTGGGTAGACAAGATGTGGCAGAAGCACACGGTGCCACAGTCAAAGGAGAATAGCCAAATACATACATAACAATATGTAGATCTAAAATATCATTTCATGGAAAATAGTAATGATGATTAATATCAAGAAATAGAAAGATACATAACACAATACCACTGAAGTATACTCATTAACATTCAAAAAGATCGTACGCATTTTTACAATATAACAACCAACGTCAGGTATTAGTATCTATATTGGGATGGTTGCCTCCGAGATAGGAAGCTAATGGTAATAAAGGGAAACAAAAAAAGCTGTATCAATAGGTTAAGTATTTGAGACAAGTTCTTGGCTTAAAACAATGAAAATAAAATGATTAACTAAACCAGGTGCTTCCAGTGTCAACAACAGAAGCAAAGGCAAAGGAGGTATTGTCTCCATGCTCGCGACCTTTTGTGAGAATCCCTGACTTTCACAGATTTTCACGGAATAGATGAAGAAATGATTTCCCATTTGGACAAATGCAGGGAACCACTTTGTGGTGCTGTTACCCATTTCAGCTGTGATCAGATTCATTCCTCTCTGAAGCTTATTATTTCCCACTCGATGCCCATCTCTCGGGCCCTGGCTCTGGCTCGCTCTCCTGTCTCTATCACTCCCCCCCCTCCTCCCCCCTCCCTCTCCATCTTGGCCTCCATCCTCAACAATTCCTCAACTATTGTAAAGAGAGTGGAAGTGATAAACAAATTCTGTTCCATGGGTACAGAATTCTATGTAATTAGGGCAAGCAAGTATTGGATCTGTTAAAAAGAGTCTGACTGCCAAGGGCATGCTGGTGAGAGCGGCCACCACGCACGGCACAGGCACAATAGCCAACTGTTTACAGTATAGTAAGCACTACTAAGTGTTCTTCATAGTGGAAGGATTTGGCATTAACAAATCATTAAGCAGCACATGTGTTAATTCTTGCAGAGAATGAGAAATTATCTCTGGAAATCTGGCTCAAAATACAACTTCTACACTTTAACCTTGGTTGAATTAGGAATCAGAAAACTCAAGTCCTATTCACCACTCAAAATTTACTAGTTATACAAGTTTCAAAGACATTTTAATATTTCTGTGCTTTGTTTTGTGTCATTTAAATATCCATTTTATAATACTCTGCTTACCCAAAGAATAGGATTTGAACATGTGATCTCTGGGTCCTTGAATTGAACCAAATGGACTGACACGATTAAAAGGTCTGCATTCACTCCTCTTCTTACAGAGATAGATTAACACTACACAACTGCAAACTTGCAAAGGAACACATCTGAACGGCTACTGGAGAGTGTATTTTAAAAATTTACCAGATCTAGCTTTCTCAGTGGAACAGAGACAAGGAGAGCCAATGACTTGAAGTTCAGTGTCTTTCCAAGAGCTCACAGGTGTGCAGTGCGGAAGCTGAGAATGGAAGCCAAGCCTTGATTCTCAGACGAGTGTTTCACTTCTAAACTTGACTTTCTAATTTTATGGCTGGTCACCTGTCGTACCTGATCTTAGAAGCTAAAGAAATTCTCCTCATACAAAAAAACCCCAACATCTGAATGGAAGAAAATAGAGCGTTGTTTGTGTGAGGCGCTCCTAAAATGCTTGGAAGCATCGTGGACATATTTTGCTGATAAGCATTAGCAAGCAATCAGTTTATCAGTTTAACTGAGAGATGTCTCGGGTTTTACTAAGACGACTTGTTGGGTAGGTGCCGCTCTACGATGGGCACTGTGGCATTAGCACTCCAAGGTGAGAACACGGGGACGGCTGAGCAAGGATGACATTGCTATGAAGTCCTGAGATGACGGATCACCTGGCCAGGAGGACTGGCTTGCGGGGAGGGGAAGGAGAAAAGAACAGATACTGAGACAGAAAAATGTCGAGGAAAAGAAGGTTCATCCAAGTTTCCAATTTAGCCAACAGCCAGCGAGGCATTTGAGCTCTCCTTGCTGCAAGTTGCTCTGTATAAAATCAGCTAATAATTAACTCAAATACTCCTCTTGTGCAAGATGAAATAATGTACAATGCATTTTGACATCTACATAGCACGGAACTCTTGAAGTCAAGAAAGCATATTCAAAAGGGAGAATAAATCCTTGTGCTACTGAGTGTGCTTGCTTTAAAGGAGTGCTGGCTCCAGAAGAGAAAACCCTAAAAACATGTCCTGGAAACCACCTCTAATTCTAAACGTGTGTGCACACAGTATTCTTCATCGGTTAAGTCATGTTCATGTGTGCGCACAAACACAAAAAACAAATGCTTATAGAAATTTGTAATATTTTGCAATATTTCTTGCTCCTTTACATGTTGAAAAAAACAACTTTTATGTTTTTATTCTGTTTTTAAGGTTTGAAATTAGTTAACATTTTAAGCAAAAAAAATAATTATTAGAGCTCGTGGTGTCTTACGTATTTGGGATATTGCTACCAGAGCATACATTTGAATTTTCAGTATCAGCTTTATCTTCCTGTAATGCAGATATGGTAAACAGAGATACTGTTGCCTCATTTTTGATACGTGAAAGTACCAGGAATTTCATAGGCAATAAACTAGAAGAGTGAAGCTATGTTCACAGTTCTCTGCATAATTTTTGACCAAAATCCAATTATTTAACAATGTATTAATTAGTTAAGTATAAATAAACAATGTCAAACTCAAAGTGGGATTTAAAGACTCACGAATCCTGCAGAAGGTTAAAAATCCGTGTCATGCCAAAATTTAAATGACCTAATTAAATTTAAACATTATTAACACAAGCACAGCACTAAAGGGACATCGGCTCATACTGAGTCTTCTCTTAAGGTCGAGTTTTCTAGAGAATCTACCGTCAAATGGATCTATTTCTCCAGGACCTCAGAATTGCTCCCTAAAGCATAGCTCTCAGATTTAACCAGGGCCACTGCACAAATTAAAGAAAAAGTAGCCATTGTCATTTTTCATGAGCTACAAACACATCATGGATTGGATTTTCACTCCCGCTCACCCTCTTGCCTGGAAACCCTTGTGGAGGGAAAAACCCGCAGGACCGTAAGTGAAGGTCCTGCCTTCATCTTCTGCCTGACAGGAGACAGTCAAAAGCTGTTAATCCAGTACATTGTTCATCTTAATCGGCCAAGAATGTTGCAATTGTGCAATGTAATGTAAATGTTTCATTTTCATATTTAGTTTTCTTGAAAAAAAAAAAAAATCAGAGAGTAAAGATGGAGAGCGATTGGGGAAAGTCATTCCCCCGTAACCAGGGACCACCTTTCCGCGAGCCTGTAAACTCCAGCGTGTCTCTTCGAAGGAAGAATGTTTCCAAGGAGCTCGCGTGATTCCTCACCTTCCGCACGCCACTGAGTCGGTATCTCCGTTCCGATAACACTCACGGAACTATTGAGTAGGAGCGGCCATCAATCTGCCCGCTCGGAAACCTCGCGGGTTTTCCAAAATGTATGTAAGGGATGACTTGGGTTTGTTTGTTTCGCCTCAAACAGACAAACAAATGATAATGAAAAACAAAACTCACAGGGACGCCTGGGTGGCTCAGTCGGTTAAGCGGCTGCCTTTGGCTCAGGTCATGATTCCAGGGTCCCGGGATCCAGTCCCACTTGGAGCTTCCTCGCTGGGCAGGGAGCCTGCTTCTCCCTCTCCCTCTCCCGGCCACTCTGCCTGCTTGTGCTCTCTCCCTGCCAAATAAATGAGTGAAGACTTTAAGAAAAAAAAGAAAGAAAGAAAGAAAGAAGCCTCACAGACACATTTTTAAAAGCAATTTCTTGACTCGGTGCATGAACCCAAAGGGACGCTCCAATGCCTCAGGTTATCGGTGTGTAATGACCCCCGTTTCCAGATTTCTGTTCTTTCTTCTTTTTCCTCCTTTCTCGCGAGACCGAAAGGATGAGCCCGAACCCGCCGATGCGCTTGCTGCGGGCGGTTTCAGCGCAGAGTGACCCAAGGGACTGGAGTGCGGGTCCGCTTCAGAGGAAGCTGATTCCGTCTTCTAGAACGTGCGTTCCCTTGCAAAAGACCCGCAGTAAAGTGTCACGAGTGTTTTCAGCGACCCCGCAATTCCAGCTCCTCGTCTGCCCTTCGCAGAGGCCGCGCATCCGGGGGTCCGCAGGACGCGGCCGCGGGGGCACAGCAGCGCGTGGGGCTCGGAGTCGGGGCTGCGCCGGGTTCCGTCCGCGAGATTGAATGAGGGACACTCGTGTCCGCGCGTCCGTGTCCGTGTCCGCGTGCATCCGTGTCCATGTCCGTGTCCGTGTCTGTGTGTCCATGTCCGTGTCCGCGCGTCCACGTGCATCCGTGTAAATGTCCGCGTGCGTCCGTGTCCATGTCCGTGTCCATGTCCGCATGCGTCCGTGTCCGCATGCATCCGTGTCCGTGTCTGCATGCGTCCATGTCCATGTCCGTGTCCATGTCCGCGTGCATCCGTGTCCGTGTCCGCATGCATCCGTGTCCGTGTCTGCATGCGTCCATGTCCATGTCCGTGTCCATGTCCGCGTGCATCCGTGTCCGTGTCCGC